>NC_091556.1:44373492-44380992 GCF_042767895.1 Penaeus vannamei | reverse complement strand
TTCTCTCTTTCTCTTTCTCTCTCTTCTCTCTCTCTCTCTCTCTCTCTCTCTCTCTCTCTCTCTCTCTCTCTCTCTCTCTCTCTTCCCCTCTCTCCCTCCCTCCCCGACTCACACACACAACCAAACCCCCTCCCCCTCCACCAACCCCCACCCCTTCTCCAACCAACACCCCCTCCTTTCCAAACAACCCCCCAACCCCCCCCCCTCACCCCCTTTCCAACCCCCACCCCACCCCCTTTCCAACCAACCTCCCACCCTCCTTCTCCAACAACCAACATCCTCCCTCCCCTCCCACCCCCTCTCCTTCTCCTTCTCCTCCTCCAACAAAACCAACACCAACAACAACAAAACTCACGGTTCTGGTCCTCCACCTCGGTGCCAATCGCCGACGCAATCCTCTTCTGCTGCGAGATGACCTTCGACAGCGCTTCCAGGCCCGAGTTTTGGTCTGGGGGGGGGGGGGGGAAGGAGGCAGGGGAAGGAGAGGGAGAGGGAGGAAGGGGGAGGGATGGGGGAAGGGGGAGGGAAGGAGAGGGAGAGAGGGAGAGGGAGGATAGAGGATGGAGGAAGGGGAAGGATGGAGGAAGGGGAGGGGAGGAGGGGTGGGATGGAAGGGAGAGAGGGAGGAAGGGAGAGGATGGAGAGGGAAGGGAGGGGGAGGAGGGGGATGGGAGAGGGAGAGGGAGAGGAGGATGGAGAGGAGGGGAAGGGGAAGGGAGAGAGGAGGGAGAGGGAGGGGGGAAGGAGGGAGGGAAGGAGGGAGGGAGGGGGAAAGGGGAGGGGAGGGAGGGAGAGGGAGAGGGAGTGGGAAGGAGAGGGAGGGAAGGAGGGAGGAGGGGGAGGGAAGGTGAAGGAGGAGGAGGAAGGAGAGAAAGGAGGGAAAGAGAGTGAATGGTAGGGGAGAGGAGAGGGAGTGGGAAGAAGAAGAAGAAGAGGGGGGGGGGGGAGGAGAGGAACGATTCGGAATGGAGAGGGAAGGATAAGGGAGATGGGAGAGGGACAGAAAGGGAAGGAAAAAAACGATGACTTTGTTAATTTGATAATAGCTGTATATAAATCACATACACATTTTTATCAGAGAAAATAACATAGCGATAGATACCGATACATAAACAATTAAAACACACACACACACACACACAATCACACACACACAACACAATCAACCACACACACACACACACAATCACACACACACAACACAATCAACCACACACACACACACACACACAATCACACACACACAACACAATCAACCACACACACACACACACACACAATCACACACACACAACACAAACAACCACACACACACACATACACGCACACACACACACAGACAACAACAACAACACACACTAAAACACAAACAACCCCCCCAAAAAAAAAAAAAAAAAAAAAACGACAAAATAACCAACCACGAACTACCCTCCTCAAAAAAATAACAACAACCCCCTCCTCCCCCTCCCAAAAAAAACACCATCCCACCCCAGGACACACAACACACAACACAACACAAAACACATACATAACCACACAGCAAAACCAAAAAAAAAAAAAAAACGACAAAATAACCAACCACGAACTACCCCCATACAAAAAACAACAACCTCCCTCCCCCCCCCCCCTCCCTCCCACAAAAAAAAAAAAATAAAAACACCATCACCCACCCCAGGACACACACACAACACAACACAAACACATACACAACCACACACCAACCCCAAAAAAAAAAAAAAAAAAAAAAACGACAAAATAACCAACCACGAACTACCCCAAAACATACAAAAAAACAACCCTCCTCCCCCCTCCCCCCCTCCTCTCCCTCCCCCCCAAAAAAAAATAAAAAATAAAAACACCATCACCCACCCCAGAGCACACAACACAACACACAACACAGCACACACACGCCCATAATCGCCTCCAAACCCGTTTAACACCGCCCTCAAAGACCCGGCCACACACACACACACAACTTCAAAGCGAGAGCACAAAAATTTGCACAGCGAATCTCGAGAGGCTAATCTATGCCTCTGATGACAATGCAAATCAGCTGTTTGGCCTCATTTTCGCCTCTCTGGCTCATCTGGGCGAGGAGAATGAGGAGGAGGAGGAAGAGGAGGAGGAGGAAGAGGAGGAAAATGGGAAGGAGGAGGAGAATGGGGAGGAGGAGCAGGAGGAGAATGAGGAGGAGGAGGAGAATGAGGGAGGAGAATGAGGAGGAGGAGGAGGAGAATGGGGAGGAGAGGGAGGAGGAGAATGAGGAGGAGAATGGGAGGAGGGAGGGAGGAGGAGGGAGGAGGAGGAGGAGGAGGAGGAGGAGGAGGAGAATGGGAGGAGGGGAGGAGGAGGAGGAGGAGGAGAATGAGGAGAATGGGAGAGGAGGAGGAGAATGATGATGATGAGGAGGAGGAGGAGGGAGGAATGGGGAGGGAGGAGGAGGGAGGAGAATGGGGAGGGAGGAGGGAGGAGGAATGAGGAGGAGGAGGAGGAGGAGAGTGGGGGGAGGAAAAAAGAAAAGTTGAGGAAGGAGGAAGAAAGTGGGTGAGGAGGAGGAAGAGAGGAGAAATGAGGAGATAGTGAGAGAGGAGGAGGAGGAAAATGGGTGCGTTGAGATGCATAAAGAGAGGAGAAAGAGGAGAAGGAGAGGAGAATGAGGAGGAGGAGGAGAATGAGAGAGAGAGAGAGAGAGAGAGAGAGAGAGAGAGAGAGAGAGAGAGAGAGAGTGAGAGACAAACAGACAGAGTGAGAGACAAACAGACAGAGTGAGAGACAAACAGACAGAGTGAGAGACAAACAGACAGAGAGAGAGAGAGAGAGAGAGAGAGAGAGAGAGAGAGAGAGAGAGAGAGAGAGAGAGAGAGAGAGAGAGAGAGAGAGAGAGAGAGAGAGAGAGAGAGAGAGAGAGAGAGAGATAGAGAGATAGAGAGATAGAGAGATAGAGAGACAGAGAGACAGAGAGACAGAGAGACAGAGAGACAGAGAAAGATAGAAAGATAGATAGATAGAGAGAGAGAGAGAGAGAGAGAAGCGGGCAACAAAGACCAACAAAAGTGAGTGGGAAATGAGTTGAAGCCGCGAGATAAATTGCCAATGAATATGAATAAGAGAGAGTGGGTGGGCGAGCGAACCGGAAAACAAAACAGGATGTACTCTTGCTGTACTGCACGGACACGCACGCACACAGGGACGCACGCAAACACACACGCACGCACACACACTCACATTCACAACGCACACACGAACGCACGCAAACACACACTAACACACACACACTCAAATTCACAACGCACACACGCACGCATGCAAACACACACGAACGCACACACACTCGCATTCACAACACACACACACACACACACACACACACACACACACACACACACAAAATAAACAAGCAAGGCCAAACATCAAACTAACCAAAAAACAAAAACAATAACAAAGATAATAACAATAACAATGACAAAAAATAAAAGTAAAAAAAAAAAAAACAACACAACAAACGCATGAACGATCATAACACGCACAACGACAACAACAGAAGTCCACTCACAAAAAAAGTCACATAACATTAAAAAACAAAAGTCACATAACATTCACAACAAAAAACAATAACAGAAATCCACTCAAAAAAAAAAATAAATAAAATAAAAAAATAAATAAAAAAATAAATAAATAAAACACTCAATGATCACAACAACACTCACAACAAAACAACAACAACAACAACAAGAGAAATCCACTCACAACACAAACAAACAAACAAACACAAAAGACCCCCCCCACCTTGCATAATCCTCTGCTGCTGCTGACGAAGCTGGTGGGTGGGGGTGTGGCCTATGGCTCCGCCCTCCTCCTCCTCTTCCACGCCCCATCCAGAGGAGCCCACCCCACTGGACACGCCCATCATACCCCCGCTGGTTCTCCTGTGTGGGGTAGGGATGGGGGGGGGGTTATTGTATCTTAATTTATGTTAATTTCTATTAGATATATAGATGGAGACAAGAGAGGGAGAGGGAGGGGAAGGGGGGTGGAGGGAAGGAGGGACAGAGGGAAGAGGAGGGGGAGGGGGAGAGGGAGGAGAGGGAGAGGAGGGAGAGGGAGAGGGAGGGAGGGAGAGAGGGGGAGAGGGAGAGGCGGAGGGAGGGGAAGGAAGAGGATAGAGTTAGGGAGATGGAGGGAGAGGAGGAGGGAGGGAAGAGGAGGGTTAAGGGAGAGGGAGGGGAGGGAGGGTTAAGGGAGAGGGAGAGGGAGAGAGGAGGAGAGGGAGAGGGAGAAGGGGAGAGGGAGAGGGAGAGAGAGATATAGAGGGAAGAAGAGTGGCCAGAGAGTGAGTGAGGGAGACAGGGAGACAGGGAGATGGAGGACGGGGAGGGAAGAAGAAAAGGAAGAGGAGGAGAGAGGGAGAGGGAGAAGGAGGGAGAGAGAGAAATCGTACCAGACGCAGAAATATCAAATAGTAATAACAACAATATTTAATTGTATTAAAGATGATGATAATCGCAATAATAACAATACGAATGACAATAATAATAAAGAAAATAATAATAATAAAAATAACTAGAACAATAATTATTGTAAATCATTACAAGAACACAAACGCTAAAACTATGATCACCAGAACAAAATAACAACAAAGAACAGAGAAATAAAAGAGAGGAAAATAAAAGAGAGGAGAGAATTACTAAATCACTAAAAATACGAAAGAAAAAGAAAAAGAAAGAACGAAAGAAAAAGAAAGAAACAAAAAGAAAAGAAAAGAAAAGAAAAAGAAAAGAAAAGAAAACGACAAAGACAAAGAAAATAAAGAAAAAAAGAAAAAGAGAAAAAAGAACAGAACGAAAAAAAAAAAAAAAAATCCCCCAAACAACACATTCTCTCCCATACCCCCCCCCCCCCCCGTCTCTCTCTCTCTCTCTCCTCCAATCTCCTTTCTTCTCCTTCCTAATGACGAAGCCCCATCCCCCTTCCCCCCTCTCCCCAATCTTTACCCTCCCCCCTACCCATCCCTCTAACTCCCCCTCCCCCATTCTCTCCAACACCCTTTCCCTCCATTAACACCTCCCATCCCCCCTGTAACCCTTAGCACCCCCACCCCCCCGATACCCACCATCCCCACCTCTCCCCTTTCCTAGTCCTCCTCTCCTTCCATTAATCTATCCCACCCCTCCACCTCCCTCTCCCTTCCCCTCCATGAATCCTCCCCCCTATAACTTCCCCCCACCACCTCCAACCTTTCCTCTTCCCCACTCCAACCCATCCCAACCCCCATCCGCCAACCTCCCACCCCCTCCAAATAAAATCCTCACCCCACCCTCCCAACCCTTCCCCTTCCCCCCCAACCCTCCCCCCACCCTCATCCCCTCCAACCCTCTATCCCCTTCCCCCTTCCCCCAACTCTCCCTCCCCTCGCCCTTTCCCCCTCATAACCCTTCACCCCTCCCTCACCCCCATCAAACCCACCCCTCTCACCCCCTCCCCCACCTCCACCCCTCACTCCCACCCCCACCTCCAACCCCCCACCTCCCACCCCTCCCACCCCCCCTCACCCCCTCCCCACCCCACTCACCCCTCCCTGAAATCCATCCGCGCCTTCTTCCAGCGCACTCTGCAGCGTCTCGCACAGCCTCTCGCGCCGCTCTCGCTCCCACCCCACTTCCACCCCTACCCTCACCCCACCCCATCCCACCCCTCATAACCCTCCACCCCACACCCCCTCCCCCTCCCTCCCTTCACCCCTACCCTCACCCCCCCACCCCCTTCCAACCCCCCATCCCCCCCACCCCTCCACCCAACCCCCCCCCACCACACTCACCCCTCCCTGAAATCCATCCGCGCCTTCTTCAGCGCACTCTGCAGCGTCTCGCACAGCCTCTCGCGCCGCTCTCGCTCCCACGCCGTCAGGTCCCGGAGCGACCACTCATTCAGGCGCCGCGTCAGGTGGCTCACCTGCTTCTCGGCCTGGTGGGGAGGGGAAGGGGGGAAGGGGGGGAAGGGGGTGGAAGGGAAGGGGGAAAGGGGGGGGGGGGAAAGGGGGGGAAGGGGGTGAGGGGGGTTTGGAAGGGGTGGATGGGGAGAGGTGAGGGGTGAGGGGTTTGGAATGGGGTGAGGAGCGGGTGAGGGGGTGGAGGGGTGAGGGGGGGAGGGGGTGAGGGAGGGAGGGAGTTGGGGGGTGAGGAGGGGGTTGGAAGGAGGTGGAGAGGGGGGGATGGGGGAGGAGGGGGGAAGGGGTGAGGGACGGAAGGGTGAGGGTGGAGGGATGAGGGAGGGGGAAAGGGGTGAGGGTAGAAGGGATGAGGATGGGGGAGAAAGGGGTGAGGGTGGAGGGATGACGAGGGGGAGGAGGGAAAGGGGTGAGGGAGGGGGAAAGGGGGGAGTGAGGGGGGGAAGGGGGTTGGGGGTGAGGGATGGAGAATTGAGGGGGGATGGGAGGGGGGGGACAGAGAGAGAGAGAGGGGAGACGAGAAGGAAAGTTGGATGGGGAGAAAGGGGGAAGGGAGAGAAAGGAAGAAAATAGGGGTGGGGGAGAACGGGAAAAAATAAAAGAAATTAAAGAAGTGTATTCACCGAAGGGGGAAGGTGACGTATGGGGAAAGGGAGGGGGGGGGTATGGAAAGCGAAATAAGAAAATACGAAAAATGAAAGAGGACAAAGGGGATAGGGGGGGGGGGAGGTGCATGGAAAGAAACAGATAAACAATAATGAGCGAATATTGTCACAATCTATTTCGTAATCATAATGAGGAAGTCAAAAAAAAAAAAAAAAAAAAAAAAAAAAAGAACTATGGACAGGGAAAATTATGATAATGTTCATAACAACAACAGCAGCAATAACTAATCCATAACATATTCATAATCTTCATACTGACACAACTGATAATAATCATAATGAAACTGACAATAATAATAATAACAATAACAAAATTAATAATAACAGAAACAATAATAATAATAATGATAATAAATAACCATTAACGCTACTGCTGCTATGACTACAACAACTACAACTAATAATCACCATAATAATGTAAACAAATATAAAAATTACAACAAAATGGTACTACTACCGCTGTTGCCATATCTAGACCCCTAAAACTACTTCAAATGTTCCCCTATTAATAGCAACTACAACAACATCAACGCCAATACTATTACTAATGACATAAACAACATCAACAATCACGAAATAGTATTAACAACTACAAGCAAAAACTACAACCGAGATGAATTAATCAGGTGACACTAGTGATAGACTTAATCATCTCAATCAAGACGATGTAAGCAATTATTATGAACGAAAGTGAGAGAGAAAAATATGAATTTCAAATGAAGGATAAAAAAGAAGCTGGATATATATATATATATATATATATATATATATATATATATATATATATATATATATATATATATATATACATATGCGGCGAGACTAAGAGATAGATAGATAGATAGAGAGAGAGAGACAGAAAGGGAGGAGGGTAAGAAGGAAGAGGAGGAA
>NC_091556.1:44358492-44368492 GCF_042767895.1 Penaeus vannamei | reverse complement strand
CAATAATAATAATAATAATAATAATAATAATAATAATAAAAAAATAGGCTATAATGATGATAACAATTATGATTTAAAACAACAATAATAAAAAAAATATATAATAGTACCAATGGCAATAACAGTAATTATCATAATCATGGTACTAACACTGCTAATGATCACAATCATGATAGTGGTCATAACAATAATAATAATAAAAAAAATAATAATAACAATGATAATAATAATAATAAAAATAATATCAAGATTGATAAGACAACAATATCAGAAACATTAACAATTCATAATGATTACAATCATCAAAATAATTACGTAAATGTAGTATCATCAATAATACCCACAGAGATGTGTATGATATGAATTTGGTCATATCTCTCGTCACCTTCACATTAATGTAGCAGAGAATATCAACACCATCAATGTAGCAAACACATACAGCACGTAAAATAACAGCACACATGGATATCTTGAATGATTTTCCGATGGTTTGAATATGATTTTCCCAAAAGGGTGGGGAACAACAAAGTAACTGAAATAGGTTACGACATTACATCCTTTCTCCATATTCATCGGAAACTTGCTGAAACCAATGATGGAAAGTCTACAATCCAAAGTAAAACCCGCTGGTAGTAATGTGCCATGTATTTGCGGACATCTCCATGTCATCATTGCTTTGTGTGTGTGTGTGCGTATGTCTGTGTGAGTGTGTGGTTATCTACAAAATTTTACACCAAAATATCAATGAAATATTCTAAAATCATTTAGAATAAGTAGTAATTGAGATTTAGGATAACAGTGTAATTTTCATAACAAAAATAAAAAAATCTACCATGTATATTTGGATGAGAAGGCTTCTAGACCTTCCCAAAAATTTATCTTCAAGGTCTGGAATCCTGTTCGTGTAGAGGCTGTGAAGAGCGACTCACAAAAGGACCCTATCGGTTAATGCTACAACAGCTTTATTGGAAACTTGACATAACCCGTTGTTATTGATTGTAATATCCATGCTTACATGGCTTCTCCCCTTAGAAACTGTATACATAATATCATTTACCAATATAGTGTAATTTATTGTTACCAGTATTATCACTGTATACCCACAATAGCAAATCTTTAGACATCTGCACCATACTGTTAACTTTGCTTCCTTTGCAGAAGAAATTCCACGTGCCATTGACGTCCTCAAACGCCCGACCTCTATATCATGTGCACGTCTTTCACACATATTGCATTAAAACTGCTATTTACCTTACTTATTATCAAGTAGTTGGTATGAAGTTGCAAATTTTAAGATAGTGGTAAAAGTTTGTGTCATTTTCCCGACTACACCAATCGCACACCTTTTTCATACAAACAGTTTCAACTGAGCATCCACGTGTGCACTAATCGTTCATGAAAAAATCTTTCGCATACACTTTGCAAAGGTACCAGTCTAGTACCTTTATGTTTAAAATTAGCTTCCAAGACAACTACTGCAGTCTTCAGGCCTGTCAGCATTCTAGCACAAGATGACTAATCTCAGATTCTTGTAAATAAAGCTTGCAAACATCTAATTAGGAGTGAATCCATGCTCTAGCTTGCCTAGCGAAGATTTGTTGGCTTCTGGCAGTACAGGAAGCACTGAGCCCGTCGACTGATTCTGACCAATATCATGATTGTAGTCTTTCCATTACAAATTTCAGCAAATAGATTCTAAGCAATTTATAGACAAAAATACTTAATATTGGTATTCTGAAAATCCCATTCAAAGCCACTGTGTGCATCTTCATGACATCAGCTATGAAAATTCTGCTGGTATTTTCTCCCAGCATATTGCGGCCAAAGACAGTGATATAATTGGATTTACTGACTAAAGATAGAATTCCTTCCTTCTGCATTTGCCATCATTCGTTTTATGATGTCTTGTTGCATGGTTTACATGTGTGAAACAATAACAAAATACAGACTAATACTGGTAATCTTTTTGAAAGAAACAATAAAACATAATTCTAATCTTCGCATAAAACAAAATGTAAAACAACAATAACATACCTGAATAAACAAGGACGAGCAAAATTAAACCAAAAAACCTATATACGAAACTATTCATCAAAGTATTCTGGAAAAACATGACGAGTACCAAATCATGTGACATTTCCCTCGCCCAAACCTTCCTTAATTAATCTTCCTCCCCCCTTCAAAAAAAAACGATCCAAACCATCACCTAGTTATCTAATAAACACCACAAAACCCTAAAGAATGAAGCACAATGTCTTAAGATGCCTCAAAGTCTCACCAAGAGTCCTCAGAATCGGTGTAAGGGACGGGCATGAGGCAAAAGGAGGCGGACACTGAAGACGTCGCCTTTGTTATTGTTTTGGTGAAGAGGTCGCTTGTGCACCGAGCTCGGGTGAGTTATAGAAAGTGGGAGTCGAGGGGTAACTATGTTAAAAATATGAGGTTGTGTTAATAAAGGGATATGAATTATATACGTGAATGATGGTGATAGTGGTGGTGACAAGGGGTAACTAGGGCCAAAATACGATGTTGTGTTAATAAGGGGATATGAACTATATATATAAATGATGATGATGGTGATGATGATGGTGATAATGGTAGTGATAATGATGGTGATAGTAGTAGTGATAATGATGGTGGTGATGATGATAGTGGTGGTGATAATGATGGTGATAGTGGTAGTGATAATGATGATTATGATTGTGATAGTGGTGTTGATGATGGTGGTGTTGATAATGAGGATGATGGTGGTGATGATGATGATGATGATGATGATGATGATGATGATAGTGGTAGTGATAATGATGGTGATGACGGTAATGGTGATGGTGTAGTTGATGATGATGGTGATATATGTATATACTACTACACATGAATAAAAAGGGATTTTTTTTATAATAAAATCCGTATAGATGTGTGATTTTCTTTTCATAAAATCCATCTTTATAAGCACAAAAAAATCTGGCCTGTCGTCTTGAAAAATAAGCGCACGATATATGCGCTATGGCAACTCGTATATTTTGTATTTTTATCATAAAAATATGAATATTTCCTCAGTATTGTGAGGTGTCAATTTTTTCATCGTCACTGTTTTGTAATTATTGAAGTCCAAAGACATTTGAGTACAGAAGTTATACACACAAACAATATTTACATCCATTTCCCTATCTAATTATATACATTGGTCTCTTTTACTTTAATGTTTTCCTTTGAAGATAGCATCACACATACAGACACACACACACACACACACACACACACACACACCACACACGCACACTCCACTCTTTTGAAAAACTACTGTAATGTATTTGTCTATTCTACTTTCAGTTATATTTAACAAGTGCACATTTCTTCAACATGTCATGCTTTTTACATTACTTTTGGACGCACGTTTTCTCTACTAGAAATACTTGTCAAATTACATCCACGATACAGACGTTGCGAAGGTGCAGCCATCTAGCGGGAATTTTGACAGTTTTGATGTCATAGTGTTCATTGTTCGTTTCGGAAGTGAAAGATTTTATACAGTGTTACTTCTTTTTCCGAATTCTCACCCGAATTTGAGAATAAACTCTCAACTGAAGTGGTTTAAGTGTCAGTGGTGATGTCAATAAATATACTAACATACAAATATACAAGTGTTTTAGCTAGAGATTATTTAATTCACTGAAATACAAGAAAAAATACAAGTGTTCGAGTCATAGAGATTCGTCAGAGGTTCGAGACAGTGTTCTTTCAGTCGGTCTTCGCTTCAGCCTCAAGGTAAACCCAATTTAAATCTTTTAAATGTACAGATTATCGTAATAGATGAAATTGTCGGGTAGGAAATGCAGTTGCTGGGAAAGGGCTGGGAAATACGGAGAAGGGGTCCAGGGCCGGATTCTCAAAAGAGCCTTAAGTTAAGGCGTGCTGGAGGCCTTAACTGTCCTGCGGCGACCTAAGTTATGGCCCGTCAAAGGCGCCGTATCTCGGACTTAGCTTCGTACGCACAAACGTTTTTTGAGGCGCCTTATCCCTGCCTTAAGTCCCGCAGCGCCGCAAATCACTTAAGGCGTCGGATCTTCGGTGGCCAATCACAGCTGCCGTTTCAGGCGGCTCTTAGGGTATCTTGACCAATCACAAGTCGTAAATGCCAATCAGCTGATTTCGTAAACACAACGCTGTGTCCAGCCCGTGGCATGATAGAACTTTTCAACAAAATTGGTATTATTGAAAATGAAACCCCACACCTAATTTAAAGAATCTGAGCTTACCCAGTAGTAGTAAACATCATTTTAAGAATTTGCCTTTATACCATTTTCTGCGCAAATTGATGATAACGGTGTTACAGAGGGTATAAAATGCACGGTTTCCTTACGAACGTGGCGACAAATGACAAAAAGTCGTTAAGAGTGACGGAAAATCAGACGAATTTGCAGCGGATGACGTAGGCAAGGAAAATCATGTGAGCCAATTAGATTCGAGCGTGACCGTGATGTGAACATAGACACTCAGTAGAACCAAACAGATAAGGAACAGGTCATCACGTGGCAAAAGAAATGTGTCAATATACTATGCTCGTTAGTATTCTACCGATATTTCTCGCAATTACCCCCCAAATTAACTGATATGCATCATGCCCTCCCCAGCTATCGGGGCCGATATCGTAGTTATACTTCGTTTGCGAAGGCAATGAGCGCTGGATTCGCTCGGAACACGACGAAAGCTATTATAAAATTATTCTATTCACTCAAAAAACAGTGTGTGGTTGCATCTATCGGGAAAAGCAAATCAGAGTTATGTTGGAATACTACACTTGTTCCCTTATCTAGTAGTCCACAATTAGTTTTTGTACACCTAATGACACTATAATTGAGTAAAATACAAATTTTAATGTATTAATTGTTCTAGGGCTGATAAATGTCATTTATGCTTCGCCGTAACTCGCTAAGGCTGCTCTCCCTCTGCCTTAACCAAGGGCACCAATATGGCGGGTCCCTTGCTCTGTGCATGGGCCGTAAGATCGCTGGCCGTAAGTTAAGGCGCCTTAAGGGGAAACGGCGCCTTAACCCCTTTGAGAATCCGGCCCCAGGGAGATATTTTTTTTTATTCATACGGCGAGCTGTGTGGTAATTTGTGCGTTTGAAATAGGCTTCGTTCATTCATTCGTTCCCGGAATATTGTTTCGAATCTTCTGTGATCTCATTTTGGATCGTAACGGATTTTTTTTTTTTTGTGAAATTTCAACGGTCTTTTCATTTTAAATGCGATTCTTTGGTCAGTTTCTTTCGATCTCAAACTTTCTTTTGGTTATTTGTGCGTTTGGAATAGGCTCATTTATTCATTCGCGTAATACTGTTTCGAATCTTTTGAGACCTCATTTTAGAACGTAACGGATTTTTGCCCATTTTTAACGGTCTTTTCATCTCAAATACGATTTTTTAGCTCGTTTTCTTTCGGTTTCAAACTTTCTTTTATGTTTTTAGTGCCCATAACCCCCCCCCCCCCACCCACCTCTACCATTAAACCGAACGTAAATCCCAGCATTTCATAACGTAAGTAGAATTTCCAAATATTTTGATGTAATAGTTATCAGTGACAATTCGCTCAGATAACTTCGCATTTAGAATTATTATCTCTCTGTAGTAAAATCACAGCTGTTATTTTCATCCGAGGAAACCGTCACAGAAAACGGGAAATGACATATTTTTTTCGCACTAACTCAAGTGTTCTTATCAACACACCTTTTTTTTTCTTCTTTTTAACTATTTAATACATCATATTTTCAACCCTCGCCTATGGGTAAATGGGGTAGAATTTCTGCGAACAAATTAAGAAAATCTTGAAAGGTTGTCGATATCAAACATCCTTTTGATCGTAATAATTAGGAAGGAAAATCTTTTAGATCTTAACGAAGGGTGAGCGAGAGAAAGAGAAAGAGACGGGGAGGGGGGGGGAGAAGAGGGATTAAGGAAAGGAGGGAAGGGGGCGGAGGAAGGAGGGAGGAAAGGCGGAAAGGAAGGAAGGAAGGAGGAAAGGAGGAAGAGAAGGAAGGAGAGAGGAAGAGAGAGAGAAAGATATATAGAGAGAGAAAGAGAGAGAGAGATAAAGAGAAAAAGAGATAAAGAGAGAGAGAGAAAGAAAGAGAGAAAGAGAAAGATAGAGAGAAAGAAAGAGATAGAGATAAAGAGAGAGAGAGGAAAAGATAAATAGATAGATAGAGAGAGAGAGAGAGAGAATTACATGGAGACCCCCAGGAAAAAACAAACAGATAAATCATGTAAAATATTCGTCATATAGACTGTCAACTCATGTCTCACTTTTCAAATTCTACGAATATCTTTCTCTATTACAATGTTGTCCAAATATTATCGCTTATTGTACCCTTTATTCCCTTCTTGTACTGTTACGTACCCCCCCCCCCCCGTCAACTATGGCTAAAAAAAACTGTTTTAATTAGGATAATGTAAATACTATACTAATTATGGAAAGACTGCATTGCAGGAGTGTTGGTCAATAAATTCGATTATAATACACGAATAAAAAAAAGATGATTTAATAAGAAAATGCTTGAAATATACTTACACAACTTAATGTGAGATGTGAGGTGTGTGTGTTCCTTGTTTGTTCACGTACCCCTATGATCTATGTTCCAGACCCCAGTTTGGACAACACTGCTCTGTTAGAAAATGCAGATGGTCTAGAAATGCGAGAATGTCACGAGCAGCATATTGTATTTGAGATGTAGATCACAGAAACAAATATAAATGTACGTAATAACACACACACGCACATGCACGCACAGACACACACACACACACACACACACACACACACACACACACACACACACACACACACACACACACACGCACACACGCACACACGCACACACGCACACACGCACACACGCACACACACACACTTGTAATACACCGATGAGCCTTTAACAATGCTGTATTAATTTTGCAATATACGCGTGATAGAATGAATGTAATATGTATGAATTTATTCAGTGTAAAAAATAATAAGGTAGTCTAAACATTATGAAAATAGGTATGTGGTTAGATAAATGAATGGCGAAAGTCAGTAATAAATAAATGGATAATATGTGTAGATTTATGTAAAGCTATCATTCTCTCTCTCTCTCTCTCTCTCTCTCTCTCTCTCTCTCTCCCTCCCTCCCTCCCTCCCTCCCTCCCTCCCTCCCTCTCTCTCTCTCTCTCTCCCTCTCCCTCTCCCTCTCTCTCTCTCTCCCTCTCTGTTCATGTGTATGTGTATCTCACCGTGTACGCGCCCGTCCTTGTGTATACCAACGTGAATCTATGTGTTTATAATAATAACCACACAACCTCCATTCAGATGAACTGGTAGACAGGCAACGACGTCAAAATACCTTCACTTTAGATAAGCATTTTATCCCAAACTGCAAAGACTCGATGGCGGGGAGTTTTCCTTATCGCAAGAAAGGACATTGCAGGATGGCGGTTTGCAATATAAACCTCAGCGTTACTCTGGACAATGCTCCATCTTCTTGGTCGTATTGGTTAATATTGTTGACCGGGGTTCAATACCTGGCTGTTTGATGGAGAGTAAATATGGTTTACGTCTTTCGGGATGGCGGCCTTATAAACACACACACACGCTCATATATAAACAGAAATATACATACATACACAAAAAGCACAAATACGCACATACACGCTCTCACAGAAACACACACAGACATAGCTGTATCCATATCTATATATCTGTCTATCTCTTTATCCATCTCTCTGTATATCAATCTGTGTATGTATGTATGTGCGTAGGTGTGTGTGTGTATTATATGTCTATCTATCTTTTATATATTTGTCTATCTATCTATATATCTGTATTAACATCTACGTATGTATATATGTATATATGAGTGCATTTATGTATATATGTATATATATATATATATATATATATATATATATATATATATATATATATATATATTTGCTTTCGCATGCATATATGTACACACATACAAACACACTGTGTACACACACACACACACACACACACACACACACACACACACACACACACACACACACACACATATATATAAGCATATCACAGTCATGTCCAAGATAGGCCTAAGTCTAACTGACAGAATCAAGATGTCATAAGATTTACCGAGCCAGTTTCTCAGCTATCATTATCTTCATTGCAAAATTGGAAGATTGGCTATTGTATAAATATATCCATTCAAATAAGCTATTTTTATCAGATAAGTGATAAGGTTAGTGTGTGTGTGTGGTATAAGATATTCATTCCTGTTGATGTATTCAATATAAAAGAATTTAACCCCCACCATGACACTTCAAATTATATCACAAATTTTTCAAATACAAATTATTGAAATACATTCTACTTAAATTACTCTTGCCAATTTGTCTGAGAAATTTTCAAAATGGAGTTCACAATCCATTAAAAATTTCTATTCTACAACATGATCTTGAAAATTAACGTTGACTTCAAATTATATCACACATTTTTCAAATACAAATTATTGAAATACATTCTACTTAAATTACTCTTGCCAATCTGTCTGAGAAATTTTCAAAATTGAGTACACAATCCTTTCAAAATTTCTATTACGTGACAAGATCTTGAAACTTAATTAAGGTTATCACATCTACTATAGCGCCGCCACCACCCGGATTTTTTGGTATTAAGGAAACCCCGAGGAAACCCAATTTTAATCTATCGAATTCTAATATGAGTAGCATGACCTAATGGTCTTTATAAAGGTCGTGAGGTGGATCGAGTTAATTCACCTGTTGAGTGTGGCGAAGCTACAACGGTTACAGAAACATTTTGCAATATTTTTTTATTCTATAAACAGACGATAGTGATCAGGTGACATATCCTATTGTAAACATTAATAAGTATTATAACAAAAAACAAGGAATGCTCTGTGCTATTAAATTCATTTCTAAGGTAAATTTAAAATTCATTCCCTCCCCTGGCCTACTAATTATGAATAGATAATCGTTACAATGAACATAATAAAAACAAACGTGAGATGGGATTGAGACACCCACCTTCCTTCCATTCCCCGGGTTAAATAACGGATCTTCTCCTTTTAACCTTCTTGAATTTCCTTTCTTGATCTGTACTCTGATATATGATTCTATTCTCCTACTCATCTCTCTTTCTTCTCTTCCTTCTACTTTTTCTATTTGATTTTTCTTCTTTCATACCTTTTCGCTCTCTCTCTCTCCAACTTATTCCTCTTCCCCTCTCCCCCCTTCCTTTTCAGCCTCATCTCTCTCTCTCTCCTTCTTCTTCCCCATGTCCCTTCTCTCTCTCTCCGTCTCCCTTTCCTCTTTTTCCCGTTCTCCCTCTCCCTTCTTCTCCTTTCATCTCTTCCCCCTTTTCCTAACACCCAAATGCCCTTCTGTCCCTCCTTGTCCTTCGGTTTACTTATTCTTCCTCTTTCTCCCCCTCCCTGTTCCCTATACCTCTTACTCTTACTCCTTATCCCTCTCCTTCTTTCTCTTTTCCCCTATTATTTCTCTCTCTGTCCTCCTCCCTCGACCTCTTGACCCTACCCTTTCTCCTTACTCGCCACCTCATTCTTTCTTTCTTCCTCCTCCTTTCATCCTTTCTGCCTTCTCCTCCAACCCCTTCTCCCTCTCCATCTCTTCTCCCCCCCCCCCCTTCCACCTTTCCCTCCAACTCCCATCTTCCCCCACCTCCTCCTCCTCCTCCCCCCTCACGCTCTTACTCCCACCACCATCTTCCCCTCCCCCTTGCCTTCCTCCTCCTCCTCCTCCCCCACCACCACCACCACCACCACCTCCTCCTCCTCCTCCTCCCCCTCTTACCCCTACCACCACTTCTCCCTCCCCCTGTTACCCCAACCACCTCCTCCTCCTCCCCCACCACCACCCCACCCCTACCACCACCTCCTCCTCCTCCTCCTCCTCCTCCTCCTCCCCCACCATCACCACCTCCTCCCACTCCCTAACCCCCACCACCC
>NC_091556.1:44353492-44355992 GCF_042767895.1 Penaeus vannamei | reverse complement strand
AAGAAAAAAAAGAAAGACGCAGCGGCAAACAAAAGAAAAACGGAAAGCGCACAACAGACAAAATGGCGCGGAATTTCAGGATTGCTTTCGCATCATTAATACTGGATAAGAGCAGAAGGAAATCAGTTTTTGGAAGATGAATGAAAGGTTCCACTGTCGTTTATCATGACCAAAACTTCTCAACTGCTCTCTTTAATTGAGATGAATTTTCTTGATAGTAGTCGTGTTTTTTTTTTTTTTTTTTTTTTTTATCTCTGTTGATATATTTATTTCGTTTTTTTTTGGGCTTCATTTGAAATGTTTAGGTTATCTCTTCGGCGAGAATGAGAGGAGAAAAGGGAAAGATTATATATCCATACTTATATCTGTGTGTGTACGTACATGTGTGTATTTGAGTTCATTCATGTAAACAATAATAGTAGTATTTCATTCATAATACGTCACGTAAAATCTGAAACAACAGGGATCTTGCAAGTATTTCTGGGCGTTCGCGAAAAGGGATCGCTAAATCCGACGTCTCTATATGACCGGAAAGCGTCAGTATTCACCTGGTGTCCTTCTTTTTGTTTGGTGAATCGCGCTTAAATTGGCGGAAGTTATTTTATTCCCCCGCGATTTGTAAACTATTGGGGAACTTTTCACATCCGGGGATCTGCCATCTGTCTTGATGTTCCGCCCACATTTCTCGTTTTCTATTCGTTGGACTTCACCGTTTCCCGTTTTCTTTCTCCAGCGATTTTGGAGACGTTTTTCCTTTATATGTGTATACTGTATATATATGTATATACATATATACATACATACATACATATATATATATATATATATATATATATATATATATATATATATATATATATATTTATTTATATATGTGTGCGTGTGTCTGTGTATATATGTTTATATTTATGTATATATATATATATATATTATATATATATGTATGTATGTGTATACATATATATGTATGTATATATATATTTATACATAAATACATATACATATATACACACACGCACGCACACACACATACACTCACACACACACACACACACACACATACATATATATATGTATATATATATATGTGTGTGTGTGTGTGTGTGTGTATTTGAATGTATATAGTACATTACACATATGTTAGTAGGGAGCGTGGGAATTTCACGGTAAAGGAGGTACTTTTTCCTTCTACCTTTCGCCTCTGCTCTCCCTTTCCCTTTCTCCTTCTCACTCCCAAATCTCCCTTAAATTCACTCCTCGTCTCCCACTTCGAGTACTACATTTTTTCTCTCCCATTTTCCTCGTCTTCCTCCTTAAGATCCTCTATCTCCTTCGCTCCTTTATCCTCTTCCCTTTTCTTTGTCTCCCATTTTTCTCTCTTACCCATCCACCCCATTTTTTTTTTTTTAAGCCTCTTTCTCTCTTCCTCCCTCTCCCCCCTTTTCTTTCTCCTCCCTTTCCCCCCTTTCCTTCCTTTTCCCCTTCTCACTATTCTCTCTCTCCTCTCAATCCACCCCTTCCTTTTCTCTCTCTCCTCCCCTTTCCCCTTTCCTTCTTTTTTCCCTCATCCATTTCCCCCTCTCTTCTATTTTCTCTCTCCTCTCTATTCCCCCCTTTCTTTTCTCCCTCTCCTGCCGTTTCTCTCTCTCTCTCTCTCCCTTTTTCCCTTTCCTCTTTTTTCCCTTTCTGTCTCCTCCTCCTCCTCCTCCTCCTCTATCTTCCTTTCGTATAACCTTCCATTCTCTGATGTTATCGTTCTTATTACTATTATTATCTCTTTTTATGATTATCATTTCATTATCACTATTATTATCATCCTTTTTTATAATTATCATTTCATTATTACTATTGTTATTATCCTTTTTATAATTATTACATTAGCACTATTATTATCATCCTTTTTTATAATTATTTCATTATCGCTATTATTATCATCTTTTTTTATGATTATTTCATTATCAGTATTATTATCATCCTTTTTATAATCATTTCATTATCACTATTATTATTGTCCTTTTTGTAATTATTTCATTATCACTATTATTATTGTTCTTTTTGTAATTATCATTTCATTATCACTATTATTATTACTTTTATCATCATCATCCCCCTTTATAGATCACTATTATCAGATATTGTAAATAACAATATCTAAAAGTTATTAAATATATATATATATATTTTTTTTTTGAATAATGCTAGTAACGATAATATATACATATTATGTTTTTTTTCTATTTTTCTTTTTATTATTTTCCTGTGCATTTTTTTTCTTTTATTTATTTATTTATTTATTTATTATCCTATCTCTCTTTTTCTTCGTTTTTTTCTCTCGTAATTTTTTTTCACCTTCATTTTCTTAATCATGATTCATCTGCGGTCTTAGTTATCTGTCATTATTTTCTTTATAATCTGAATATAAGACCATGTGTAAGTAAAAAAAAAAAAAAAAAAAAAAAAAAAAAAAATCTGACATTTAATATTTTTTTGATAATCCTTT
>NC_091556.1:44343492-44345992 GCF_042767895.1 Penaeus vannamei | reverse complement strand
TTCCAGATATCATCATTCATTGGTTGATGATCTAATTAGCGTAATGATATAAAACCGAAAAACGAAAGCGGATTAAATGACAGAAAAAAAGGTTGTATATTTTCTTCAATAATATTATCCTATTATTATGAAAATCGTAGTGTCAACATCGCATATGCAAATTAAACTAGTCTTTGTGTGGAAAAAGGAAAAAAAAATATTATGTCGAGAGAGAGAAAAAAAAAAATTAAACATGTCTGTATTTTTTTCGAATTATGAAATTCAGTGAATTATCAATTGCTGAATTATGAAATGGAGAAATTGAAGTGAAAGATAAAGAGGGATAAAAACAGGAATCAGAGGATAATGTGATAATAATAAGAAAGGTAGAAACAGAAAGAAAAAGGGAGGAAATGAGTCGATAGATAGTTTGCTTAATAGATAGGGTTAACTAGATGAATAGATAGACGAAAAAATTGATAGATAAGTAGATAGATATATAGTTTGATAAATAGATAGATAATTAGATGGATAGATGAGTAGGTAGATAGATTATTAGATTTGATAGAGGCTGATAGATAAGATAAAGAGATTGATTGATTGATAAGAAGATATATCGATGCATAAGAATGAGAAGAGAAGGAGAGAGAAAGAGAAAAGGAGAGATAGGGAGAGAGGGAGAGAGAGAGGGGCGGAGAGGAGGAGAGATAGAGAGGGGAGAGAGGGGGGAAGAGGGAGATGGAGAGGGGGAGAGATAAATAGAGAGAGAGAGAGAGAGATAGGGAGTGGGAGAGAAAGAGGAAGAGAAAGAGAGATAAAGAGAGAACGAAAAAAAGGAGAGATGGAAAAAGAGAAAGAGAGAAAGATAAAGATCCCAAACGAAAGAAAAAAGACAGAGACTAAGAAAGAGAAAAAAAAAAGAACCAAGACCCCCCAAAAAAACAACAACAAAAGAAAATAATAAAAATCAAAAACTCAAAACTCAAAAGCAACAGAGCAGGAACAGGATGACAACAATCTGAACAAAAAGTGAACATCATGGAACCCTTCTGTCCAAAAGCTCTCCGATTTAAGCTTTCGTAATCTTGCAAAATCCGAAAGCTTTTTCGACTTTTATTGGACCCATACGTTTATTTTTCATGTCATTGTAATGTGGGTATATATGTGTACACGCACACGCACGCGCACGCACGCATGACGCATACGCACGCACGCACGCACGCACGCACGCACGCACGCACGCATGACGCATACGCACGCACGCACGCACGCACGCACGCACGCATACGCACATGCACACGCACGCACACACACACACACACACACACACACACACACACACACACACACACACACACACACACACACACACACACACACACACACACAAATTAGAAACATAGATAACCAACAATACTCAACATAGAAGAACAAAAGGGAGATACGAAAAAAAAATATGATAAACGGTAATGAAATAAACGTCAGTCCTTTGGCATTTAAAACCTAATATGATAATTATGCAGGACATTGTGCTGGGAATTTAACACGGCAGTCTGCAGATAAGGGGACGGGGGGGACGGGAGGGGAGGGTGGGGAAGGAGGTGAAGGGAGGGAGGGGAAAGGGAGGGAGAAGGAGAGGGGAAGGACGGGAGGGGGAGGAGGGGTGGGGAAGGAAGGAGGGGAGGGGAGGGAGGGGGAAGGAAGTAGGGTGGGGAGGAGGGAGATAAGGGAGGAGGGGAGGGAAGGATGAAAGGGAGAGGGAAGAATGGAGGAAGGGAGGTGGGGAAGGATGAGAGGGTGAGTGAAGGGAGGGAGAAAAGGATGGGTGGAGGGGGGAGGAGGGGGTTGGGGAAGGGTAGATGGAGGGAGGGAGGGAGGGGAGGATGGGTGGAGGGGGAATTGAGTAGGGGGAATGGGGAGTAGAGGAGGGGAGAGGAGTAGGAGTGGGGAGTAGGGAGGGTGAGTGGAGTCGGAGGAGGAGAGAAAAGAAGGGAGAGGAAGAAGAGAAGGGAAAGAGGGATGAATGAGAGAGAAAGAGAGAGAGAAAGAGAGAAAAGAAGGGAGAGGAGGAGAGGAAGGGAAAGGGGGATGGATGAGAGAGAAAGAGAGAGAGAAAGAGAAAGAGGTGAGAATAGAAGGGAGAGGAGGAGAGGAAGGGAAAGAGGGATGGATGAGAGAGAAAGAGAAAGAGAGAGAAAAAAGGGAAGGCAAGAAATGGGCTGGAGGAAGAGGAGAAGGAAGATAAAATAGGAAATATAGGAAAAGGGATAAAGTAAAAGATGGGTGGATGGGACAAGGAGGAGGAGGAGGAAGAGAGGGAGGGGAAGGAGGAGGAGAGAGAGAAGAATGAAAGGAAGAAGGAGGGAAGGGGATTGAGGGAAGAAGGAAAGAGGTGAGAAATAGAAAAGGAAAAGTAGTATGAGAGAGAGAGAGAGAGAGAGAGAGAAGAGAAGAGAAATTACACAAGAAAGATCACTTAAAAGAAAGGGGAGAACGAAAGAGTAAAGAAATAATAAAGAAC
>NC_091556.1:44301377-44312992 GCF_042767895.1 Penaeus vannamei | reverse complement strand
AGGGGCATAGACTTTATTTTCCATATTTATTTATTCGTTTGTATATTCATCTATTTATTGTGTCTACTCTAAACTCTGAAATATTATTTCTATAATACAAATACACACACACTATATTTTTTTTAATTTATTTGTTATTATTATTGTTATTATCATTATCATTTTTAATTTCACAAAAGGGAACCTCTTTGCCCACTCTAAAAATTAAACACGAATTAATTTTTTTTTCAGAAAATAAATAAAACTTTCCTGCGACAAAATGACTAGCATAAAACTCGCCAAAAGATTGCAAGTTACTCGAAAAAAAAAAAAATGTTGATTTTATTTCGAATTTGAATATTGCGGCGTCACGAGGAGGTACTGCTGCCCATGGTACCCCGGGATGGCGAGGTACTCTGGCTGGGAAGTAACTGCATTAGAGAGAAGTACAATTGGGAGAAATGTAATTTTTTTATAGATCGTTTTTTTTTTTTTTTTTTTTTTTTTTTTTTTTTTTTTTTTGCTGCTGCTGTATTTGATGGAAGAGATAGGATTCTATTATTGTCAGTTTTTCAATATATGTCTGTCTGTCTGTCTGTTTGTATCTCTCTCTCTCACTCTCACTCTTTTTTTTCGCTTTCTTTCTTTCTCTTTCTTTTCGTCGCTCCCTCTCTCTTTCTCCTTCTTTTTGTCTTTCTTTTCGTCTCTCTCTCTCTTTCTCTCTCCCCTTCTTTCCTTCTGTCTCTTTCTCTCTCACTCTCTCCCTGTCTGTTTTTCTCCCTCCCTCTCCCTACCCCCCTCTCTCTCTCTCTCTCTCTCTCTCTCTCTCTCTCTCTCTCTCTCTCTCTCTCTCTCTCTCTCTCTCTCTCTCTCTCTCTCTCTCTCTATCTCTCCCTCTCTCTCCATACACACACACACACGATAATTCAGACAAAACTTTAAATATAATTCTGATTAAGTTTAAAACATAACATCACATCTACCTCTTGTTATTACACAAAATAGTAAGACTTTATATAATCTATTCATACTAATACATGCCATAGTACTTCATTTTACAAATAGAGTTACCACGAAAATAGATAGATTGTCAAACCAAGTAGATAATGACAATAGGCCTATAGAACAATGTAAATATTAATACCGTGTAGCAAGTTACAACATGCTAATCGTATGCAAATCATTTTGGGTAAAGTTATTGTATCTGAAGATGGTTTCATGCTAATAAATTTACGGAGTGCTGTGTGTAATCTATATAATGTTCATGAAGTTAGGAAACGACTTCAGAAGCTTAGGATATGGGCGGTTACACATACATAAAGACACACACACACACACACACGTACATACACATACGTACATGCACGCATACACACACACGTACATTACATACATGCACGTACAAACACCTACACACACACCTACACACACACACACACACACACACACACACACACACACACACACGTACAATACATACATACACACACAGACGTACAATACATACATGCACACACAAACACCTACACACACACCAACACACACACCAACACACACACACACACACACACACACACACACACACACACACACACACACACACACACACACGTACAATACATACACACACACACACACGTACAATACATAAATGCACACACAAACACCTACACACATACACACACACCAACACACACACCAACACACACGCCACCACACACACACACACACACACACACACACACACACACACACACACACACACACACACACACATACACACACACACACACACACACACACACACACACACACACACACACACACACACACACTGAAACCGAGAAATGATAATGTCAGTTGCAATGATAACAATAATAAAAATGATAGCATTACAGCAGTAACAATGTTAGTGATTAAAACAAGCCAATTAGACAACGATGATAATATTGATGATGAAAATGATAGTTTGATAAAATCAGCAGTGACGATATATAAAAGTAGTGGAGATTATGTAAATTTAACAACAATAGTGACAACAACAACAATAAAATAACGACAACTATACAGCAACAACTGCAACAATAACAACACCAATAACAACAACACCAATAATAACAACTGCAACAATAACAATAACAGCAATAACAACACCAGTAACAAGAACTACAACAATAACAATATCAATAACAATAACAACAATAACAATAACAACACCAATACCAACTACATCAATAACAATATCAGTAACAATAACAACAATAACAATAACAACAATAACAATAACAACAACAACAATAACAATGACAACAACAACAACTACACCCAAGGTAACAACACAGAAAAGGGAATATATTTTAAATACACAAAATCTTTTTCATTAAATAGGAAACTGTTAATTTCATCGTTTATTTTGATTTTTTTTTCTCTTTTATAAATATCGAAGTATGTGCCACACAATATAGATATTAATTAAATAACTATATATAAATTGTATCTATTTGAAAGAAAACCAGAAAAAGTATTGAACATTGAATTAAAAAGATACAATATATTATTCAGTATTAATGAGGTTTGGTAAAAATAGATTCAGATAATTTTTTTTTTATCTTTTTTTTTCTGTTTACCATATCACAAATAAATAAATAAATAAATGAATAAAAATAGAAAATAAAATATAAATAATTCAGTGATATATAATTTTGCTTTCAAGTCAATCAACATAAAGTCGAATTATGATAATGATTACGTTTAATTTTGAGCTAATGAAGATGCGGTTATAATTTCACTTTGGTTTTGTATGGAAGAAATTGCAAATTGTTGCAAATTGACTGGTATTGTTGGTGTAAAATGTTTTATTAGAATTTGTGCGGTTAAAGTGTATTGTTTTTTGGGGGAAAAGTATTTTGAGGTTTGATTTTTTTTTTTTTTTTGATTGAGATATAAAGTGTAATATTTTGGAAAAAAGAGGAAAATAAAATTGTAGATTATTTAGTTTTGAGTTTTTTTTTTCAATTTCTTAAAGCTTGGGTTGAGATGTAATTTTAGTTCGGGTTATATTTTGTAAATAATTCGCTTATTCATGTGGTTAAAGTGCGTTTATTTTTGAAACAAGATTATATACAGTTTTGAAATTTGTTTCAATTCCATTATACAAGGTTTTGACTGAAATAAGGTTATAATTCGTCTTTTGTTATATAATAATTTCTCCCATAAAGTTATACTTATTCTCTTATACAACAATTTCTCCCATAAAGTTATATATCGTCCTTTGTTATATAATAATTTCTCCCATAAATTCATAATTTTTCTCTTCTCATACTATAATTTCTTCCATGAAATTATAATTCGTCTCTTATCATAATTTCTCCCATTAAATTATATCTTCTCTTTTAATACAACCATTCCTCTCATAAAGTTATGATTCTGTCATAAAATAATTTCTCCCATAGTTATAATTCTTCTCTTGTCATACAATAATTTCTTCCATAAAATTATGATTCTCATAATTTCTCTCATAAAGTTATAATTATTCTCTTTTAATACAACAATTTCTCTCATAAAGTTATAATTCTTCTCCTGTCTTCCATAAAATTATAATTCGTCTCTTCTCATAATTTCTCCCATAAAGTTATAATTCTTCTCTTTTAATACAACCATTCCTCTCATAAAGTTATAATTCTTCTGTCATAAAATAATTTCTACCATAAATTTATAATTCTTCTCTTGTCATACTATGATTTCTTCCATAAGATTATGATTCTCATAATTTCTCCCATAAAGTTATAATTATTCTCTTTTAATACAACAATTTATTTCATAAAGTTATAATTCTTCTCTTTTAATACAACAATTTCTCTCATAAAGTTATAATTATTCTCCTGTCATAAAATAATTTCTCTCATAAAGTTATAATTCTTCTGTTATACAACAATTTCTTCTATAAAATTGTAATTCGTCTCTTTTCATAATTTCTCCCATAAAGTTATAATTCTTCTCTTTTAATACAACAATATCTCTCATAAAGTTACAATTCTTCTCCTGTCATACAATAATTTCTTCCATGAAATTATAATTCGTCTCTTATCATAATTTCTCCCATTAAATTATATCTTCTCTTTTAATACAACCATTCCTCTCATAAAGTTATGATTCTGTCATAAAATAATTTCTCCCCTAAAGTTATAATTCTTCTCTTTTCATACAATTATTTCTTCCATAAAATTATGATTCTCATAATTTCTCCCATAAAGTTATAATTATTCTCTTTTAATACAACAATTTCTCCCACAAAGTTATAAGTCTTCTCTTGTCATACTACAATTTCTCCCATAAAGTTATAATTATTCTCTTCTCATAATTTCTCCCATAAAGTTATAATTCTTCTCTTTTAATACAACAATTTCTCTCATAAAGTTATAATTATTCTCTTTTAATACAACAATTTCTCTCATAAAGTTATAATTCTTCTCTTCTCATACTATAATTTCTTCCATAAGGTTATAATTCGTCTCTTATCATAATTTCTCCCATTAAATTATATTTTCTCTTTTAATACAACCATTCCTCTCATAAAGTTAGAATTATTCTCCTGTCATAAAATAATTTCTCTCATAACGTTATAATTCTTCTCCTGTCATACAACAATTTATCCCACAAAGTTATGTCTTCTCTTTTAATACAACAATTTCTCACATAAAGTTATAAGTCTTCTCTTCTCATAACTTCTCCCATAAAGTTATATCTTCTCTTTTAATACAACCATTCCTCTCATAAAGTTATAATTATTCTCCTGTCATAAAATAATTTCTCCCACAAAGTTATAAGTCTTCTCTTGTCATACAACAATTTCTCCCACAAAGTTATAAGTCTTCTCTTTTCATACTACAATTTCTCCCATTTATGATATATTCTCGTAGTCTATTTCGGCCTAAAATCATTATATTACAATCACCCTATTTCCACGTTACGTTTCAGGTTAGACCGTAACAATTAGGTTAGAATACAACGCAGGACGGTAGGGCTAAAATCCGCTTAATGTGAGCCTATTTGATGCTGTGATTCGGTTAAAAGAGGGTCGGTTTTAGGGCTGGAATAAGGGCCGTTCTAGAAAGGGTCGGATGAACGATGATATGATGTGCGGGGTCGGTTTATCCGGAAGGAAAGAGATGGAGAGGTTGGTGAGCCGGTTAATCGCAAGTTCTAGGGGTAGTTGGTGAAATCAGAGAGAAATTTGATTTTTTTTTAAGGTTGAGAGAGAGAGAAAAAAAAGTAATGATAATAATAATAATAATAAAAAAATCTGAATCAATATCTAACACACACACTCATATATAGATATGAGTCTGTGTGTGTATGTGTGCATGTATGTGTGTACGCGGGCACACACACACACACACACACACACACACACACACACACACACACACACACACACACACACACTCACTCAAAGCACACACACACACACACACACATACATAACGCATGTGTATGTATATACGTGCATGTACGTATACACGCACACAACACCGCGCACACGCACACACACGGAGTCTATTCCTGAACTCCACATATCCTGCTATTCGACGATTCACTCACAATGATACTTGTGGTGTTATAATGACGACCTCGGTTATATTAGTATAAAACGAAGGAGGGAAAAATATTCTGCCGCAGAAATTAACGAACTGATAACTGTTCGGGAGACACGCGATAGTTTCCAAGTCGTGTTTTTTATTCGTATCATTTAGATTTTTATCACTTTTTTATATGTATATAATCTGCTATTTCTTATCCATGTCAATCGTACCGTCATATCCAGTCACTCCATTCGCTATTGATTTTATCTATTTCTATTTCTTAATCTATCTAATATCGGTTTTATTTATCTCATATTCACAATTTATTCTCCACATAAAGATACGATTTTTATAGTTTTTAAATCTTTTATCACAATAAAATAGATATCAGTATCATATCTTTTTCTTAATTGTATAATAATAAAAATAAGATTAATAACAATAAGATTAATAATAAAGTAATTATGTCAGCATTATTAATTATTTGGAAGATAATATTGTTGATGAAAGTAGCAATTGCAATCATCACGATAATGATAGCAATACTAATCATGATAAAGATGATAATGGTTATAATGATGGTAATGATGATAATAAGGGGTAAAGGGGAAAAAAGATAAAATGGTAGAGCGAAAATTTTAAATTATGGTTTAAAAAGAGGTAATAAAAAAAAAAATGGTATTTTGGGTGATTTTCAAAATAAACTAGTTTTTGCAAATTGAAAATGACAAATAAAAAAAGGGGATGATGAAATTAACCCCTTAAAAATGGGGGGAAAGACATGCAAAAAAGAAAGAGAGAGGAGAGAAGAAGAAGAGAAGAGAAGGCAGATGAGTGATGGAGTGAGAGGAAGAGTGATGAGGAGTATGAGGAGTAGTAGTGAGGAAAAAAAGTAGGAGGAGACAAAAAGGGGAGGGAGAGAGGGACAGAAGAGAAAAAAGAGAAGGGGAGGGAGACAGAGAGAGAAGGGAGGGAAGGAAGCAAAAAAGGAAGAGAAGAAGAGAAGAGAAGAAGAGAGAGAAGAGAGAGAGAGAAAGGAAAGGGGGGGGGGGGGGGGGGGGGGGGGGGGGGGGGGGGGGGGGGGGGGGGGGGGGGGGGGGGGGGGGAGGGGGGGCGGGGAGGGGGGGGGGGGGGGGGGGGGGGGGGGGGCCCCCCCCCCCCCCCCCCAAAATAGGGGCGAGGGAGAGAGGGGGGGAGAGGGAGGGGGCAGAAAGAAGGCGAAGGGGGGAGATCAGGGGGGGGAGGGGGGAGGGGGGTCCCTACACGCAATTAAGAAAGTGATTAGCACAAGAATGGAAGCGACAGTCATTAGGAGGGAAAGTCAGTTATCCTCTTTGTTGCTTCGTCTCTTTCGTATTCTCTATCGCATTCTTTGTTTGTTTATTTGTTTTGATTGTCCTTTTGTTATGTATATATATTTCTATTTGCATATACTTGTATTTTCTTCTGCTCTGTCTGGCTTTTTTTGTTCTGTCTCTGTTTTGTTCTGTCTCTGTCTCTGTCTTGTCTGTCTGTTTTGTTTTCTCTGTCTGTTCTGTTTTGTTTTGTCTCTTCTCTCTCTCTCTCTCTCTCTCTCATCATATGTACATATATATACATATATTTTATTCATTTATTTATTTTTTATTCATTTATACATATATATATGCATATATATAAATTTTTATATATATATATATATATATATATATATATAAAAATATATATATATATATTATATAAATAAAACATACATACAAAACACATAGAAATTTCATATGATTATTTTTATTTTGATAAAATATTATTTTACCTTTCTAAACACTCCAATCATCATTAGAATTATTATCATTCTCTCTGTTTATCAATCACCCATAATCGACTTAATAAATTTAATACGTCTATGAATGAGTGAATTATATGAGCAAATTGTCGTTTTTTTTAATCATTTATCGTATAAGTTGTAAGCGAATTATTCCAAATAATTCCGTGATTTGTGTCTAATAAAAGTCAATTAAACACACAATGGGAGAACAAGAATATGTGATATATTTAGATTTATTGTTTATTTTTTTTCGATTCATATCCATTTTCGATCGAAATTCTCTCTGGGTTTTTTTTTCTTTCAATATTATTATTTCCCTTTTATCATTTTTTTTACCTCAACAACTAATTATACTATTTCTATTTACTATTTAAATTCATTATATTTCACTCTATTCACATCTATCTATCTATCTACAAACTTTTATCTATTATTTCATTTTCTATTATTATCTATCTAAACAACTAAATTTTTTATTTCTATCTATTTTTCAAATTTTCTATCTATCTTCTCTATTTTCTATCTGTCTATCTATTTATCTATTTTATTATTTTATTTTTCTATCTATTTTTATCTATCTATCTATCTTTATTTTCTATCTATCTTTTTATCTATCTATCTATCTATCTTTTCTATCATCTATCTATCTATCTATATATCTATCTAACCCTTCATCTATCTATCTATCTATTCTCATCATCAACATCACCCCATCTATCTATCCAATCAAATTCCCTTCATCTATCATCATCCATCTATCTATCTTCTATTTTCTATCTACCCACCCACCCACCCTTTCCCACTCTATCTATCTATCTATTCATCTATCTATCTATCTATCTAAACTTTATCCATCTATCTATTCATTCATTCATCTTAAACTATCTATCCATCTATCTATCTCATTCATATCTATCTATATCTATATCTATCTATATCATCTCCATATCCATCTATATCTATCTACATCATCAAACCATCATCATTCATATCTATCTGTACTGATTTGTATTCCATCTGATATCTATCTATATCTACATCATCTATATTCCACTATAATGATCCACACCATTCACACTATTCATATTCATATCTATATCTTTATCTATCTATCTCATTCATCTAGCTACAGCTATAGATATAGATATAGATATATGATCTCAATGATTACAAATGATCTACATCAAATACATACAAAAGTGTGTGCACATACCGGATGGCACAGTTAAAAAAGAAGCATGTGTGCGTATGTGAAAGCATGTGTGCGTATGTGAAAGCATGTGTGCGTATGTGAAAGCCTGTGTGCGTATGTGAAAGCATGTGTGCGTATGTGAAAGCCTGTGTATGTGTGAAAGCCTGCAGAGCATAAAGTATGAAAAACAGTGTATGTGAAAGCACGTAAAAGGATGGGGTGGAGGGGGGAGATGGAGCGTTAAACAATCATCGTAATTTTCCCACTAAATTCCATCCACTTCACCACATTTGATTAGCGGAAATGAAGCTAAAATTTGTAATCATTTCACACGGAATCGACGTCGTTATCGTCATTATTGGTTATTCTTCTATTGCGTCCACGACTGGGCTGTTGAGTGAGTCGATAGCCCGTTGCAATGCAGAGGTTTTTGTTCATTGTTCGTTGTTCGTTGTTCAGGATTTTGGTAATATGTTCACAGACGAATTATCTGCACTTTTTTTTTTTTCAAATTGTGTTCATTATGAGAGCGAGAGTGGGAGGGAGTGAGGTAAGTAGCAGAGCAGGAAAGATCGAGAGGGGGTACAGTTTGTCAATATCTCGTCTGTTTGTCTCTCACTAGCCTTTCTCTTCTCCCTCCCCCGACTCTCTCTCTCTCGCTCTCTCTCTCTCTCTCTCTCTCTCTCTCTCTCTCTCTCTCTCTCTCTCTCTCTCTCTCTCTCTCTCTCTCTCTCTCCCTCCTCCTCCTCTCCCTCTCCGTCTCCTCTCCTCTCCTCTCCCTTCTCCCTTTCCCTCCCTCTCCCTCTCCTCCTCTCTCCCTTTCCTCCACCCTCTCCCTCCCTCTCCCTTTCTCCCTCTCTCTCTCCCTCTCCCTCTCCCTCCTCCCTCCCTCTCCCAGCCCTCCTCCCTTCCATCCTCCTCCTTCCTCTTCCTCTCTCTCCTCCCTTCCTCCTTCCTCTCCTCTCCCTCTCCTTCCTTCCTTCCTCCTCTCTCCCTCTCCCTTCCTTTCCTTCCTTTCCTTCCTCTCTCCCTCCTCCTCCCTCCGCCCTTCTCCTTCCTCCATCCCTCCTCCCTCCTCCCTTCCCCTCTCTCTCTCTCTCTCTCTCTCTCTCTCTCTCTCTCTCTCTCTCTCTCTCTCTCTCTCTCTCTCCCTCCCTCCTCCTTCCTTTACTCTCCCTCCCTCCGTCCCTCTCCACCCCTCCTTCCCTCCTTCCTCTCTCTCTCTTCTCTCTTCCTCCTTCCTTCCTCCTCTCCTCCTCCTTCCCTCCTCCTCCCGCTCCTTCCTCCTCCTTCCTCCTCCTCTCCACTCCCTATCTTCTCTATTCTTACACAGTATGTAGTATTCTTGCAGATCATTGCAATTGCATATGCTTGTCCATAAATATTATTCTGTTGAGGGTGCAGCCTTATAAGTAAAAAAGACATAAAGTAACTCATGAGATAAGTATTCACAGATTATATAAATGTGTATAATAAAACACAAAGAGAATTACAAATATGTTTATTACCAAGAGTATTTTAATTGAAGGAGATCACACACATAGAAAAATTAGTAAAAAAAAAGAAGATAATATGCAATACCAGACAGCAGACCTGTACAGACACGCATAAAGTAGACAGACAGACACAAATACAGACACATAAATACATGTAGATACGCACATGAATCACATGATTTAAAAGATATAATGATAATGCACACAACAATGTACGCACACACACACACACACTCACACTCATTATCTCCACGCACACACACACACACACACACACACACACACACACACACACACACACACACACACACACACACACACACACACATCTCTCTCTCTCTCTCCTCTCTCTCTCTCTCTCTCTCTCTCTCTCTCGTACCTCCCTAAAACACGCACACACAAACACACACACACACACATGTATTCCTATACACACACACGTACACACAAACCTCCCCAGATATGATGAAAGCACAAAGGAGCTAGTAAAAAAGAGAGTAAGGAGGGGGAGAGGGAAGAAGGTGGAGGAGGGGGGAAGAGAAAGGAGGAGGAGGAGGGGGAGGAGGGAGGAGGAGGAGGAGGGAGGGAGGGAGGAGGAGGAGGAGGGAGGAGGAGCAGGAGAAAGAGGAGGAGGAGGAGGGAGGAGGGAGGAGGAGAGGAGGAGGGGGGCAGAGGAGGAGGAGGGAGGGAGGAGGAGTAGGAGGAGTGGGGAGGAGGGAGGAAGAGAGGAGAAGAAGGAAACCAGGAAGGAATATAAGTTTATTTTTTTTTTTTGTTTTTTTTGGTGGTTACACTGCGTTCGGGTTCTGAAGGTAAAACATGTAATGACACGTCATGTTTCACTTCCATGTTTACTCCCGCGACCGGCTATGCAACTGTGCAGGCCCCGCCTCCCACTTCCTCTTCATCTCTCGGAGCTCAAAAGCTCTTCGAAAATACTTGTTTGGTTTTCCTGATGGCTCTTCGACAGCGTTCCCAGGCGGAAGGGTGGAGATGGGACGGACTGGAAAATAAAGGAAGGTGTAATAACGGAAGGGTGGTGAAAGGGGGCGATGAACGAGGAAGTAGAGGAAGAAGAGGAGGAGGAGGAGGAGGAGGAAAAAGAGGAGTGTTGTTGTTATTGATGTTATTATTATCGGCTTTGTTGTTATTGTTATTGTTATTATTGTTATTGTTGTCTTGTTATCATTATTATTTTTGTTATTATTATTATTGTTATTGTCATTATTATTATCATTGTCAATCATTATTGTTTATAATATCATTATTGCCACCATTATCATTATTGCTGTCACAGTTATTATCACCTTCATGATGATTATCATCATCTTTATCTTTATTATTATTATCATTACTGTTTTTATTATCATTGTCATTATCATTATGATAAAAATTGTTATCGCTATTGATATTATTATTGGTGTTGTTAATATCATTACTGCTATTATAGTTATCATAATGATGCACACACATACACACACATACATACACACACACACACACACACACACACACACACACACACACACACACACACACACACACACACACACACACACATA
>NC_091556.1:44291377-44293877 GCF_042767895.1 Penaeus vannamei | reverse complement strand
TCTCCTCCTCTCTCTTTTTCTTCCAATTTTTTCCTTTTCCCCCCCTCTCTCTTTAAATATATTTTAAAAAAAAAAAAAATATATATATATTTTTGCATATATTTTCCTTCATCACATCATTTTTTCATTGCTAACCAACCTATAAAATAACATTCACTTAACACAATTAACTAACTTAATGAAGGAATTAATTAAAGGAATTAAAGGAATTAATTAAAAACTTAACTAATATAATGATGATGATGATAATAGTAATAACAGTATATGTTGATTAACTTTATTGTTATCCAAAGGGGTCACTATCATCATTCACTGTCAACATCATCATTATTTAATATTATTTTTCATCGTCACTCAATTAAAAAGATATAGATTAGTTAATTACAATCATTAATATTTTCTTTCTGTGCATATTGTTTCTTATTTTTTCGTTTTTTTTTCTCTTTTTTTGGAATTAAATTTAGCTTCTTCCCTTCTTCTTTCATTTTTCCCCCATTCATTTTCCATTTTTCCCTTTCCCTGATATTTTTTTTATTTCCCCTTTATTGAAATCTTTTCTTTCTCTCCTTTCATTTTTTCCTTTCTCTTTTGTAATTATTTTTCTCTATCGTTCTCCACTATCATAAAAAATAAAATCTTTTGTTCCTTTTTTACTATTTTCTTTTATCTGTTTTTTTTTCTCTCTCTCACCCTCTTCGTAAATTACATTCTTTCTCTATTCTTTCTGCTTCTTGTATTTTCTTTTCTCTTTATTTTTCAGCTTGGATTGGGGCGGTTCTGATTCCAATCTCTGTTGTTCGGACGTAATTAAGCAAGAGAGAGAGAGAGAGAGAGAGACAGAGAGAGAGAGAGAGAGAGAGAGATAGCGAGAGAGAGAGAGAGAGAGGGAGGAGGGAGGGAGAGGGAGAAAAAGAGAGAGAGGGGAGAGAAGGAAAAGAGAGAGAGAGAGAGAGAGAGAGAGATGTGATATATATATATATATATATATATATATATATATATATATATATATATATATATATATATATATATATATATATATATATATATTTATATATATATATATATATATACATATATATATATATAAATATATTTTATATATATATATATATATATATATATATATATATATATATATATATATATATATATTTTTTTTTGTATATATATATGTATATATATATATATATATATATATATATATATATATATATATATATATGTATATACACACACATAAAATATATATTTTATAATATATACAGAAACAAAAGCGGAAAACAACAAACAAGGCAAAGAGACAGAGACAAAACTGACGAATAAAACTTCACACAGCACAAGCATAAAACCACAAAACACAACACCACAACAACAGCAACAACAACAACAAACCCTCGCAATCACACACCAAAAAACGACCACTACCCCCCTCCCCCCATCCCTTTCCCTTTCCTTTTTTTTGCACCCTCCCCTCCTCCTTCCTCCCCCCCTTTTTCCCTCCCATCCCTTTCCCTCCTTTCCACCCCTTCCCCCTCCTCTCCCCCCTCCAATCCTCCTCCCTCCCTCCCATCCCCCCTTTACCCTCCCCCTCCCACCCCTCCTTTTTCCCCCTTCCATCCACCCCACCACTCCTCCTCCCATCCCCATCCCCCTCTGCAAAAAAAAAAAAAGAAAAAGAAAAAAAAATATATCCGCTCCTTCACTGGAAATATTTTCGCCGAAGATAATCCGCAGGAGCCGAACGAGAGAACTCTGAACGCTGTGTTTTGTGTCTCTCTGTTTCGGTTGGCGTTTTATTTTCTGTTTCTTTTATTTTCTATTCTCTCTCTCTCTCTCTCTCTCTCTCTCTCTCTTCTTTGTTTTTGTTTTCTTTTCTTCTTATTTCTTTTCTCTCTCTCTTTGTTTTATTTTTTCCTTTCTTTCATTCTTTTCTCTCTCTCTCTTTTTTTTCCTTCTTTTTATTTTTTTCTTTTTTTATTTTTCCTTCTTTTTCCTCTCTCTCTCTCTTTTTTTCTTCTTTCTTTTCTTTCCTTCTGTCTGATATTTTCTTCTTCTTCTTCTCTCTCCTTCTCTCTTTTTTTCTCTTCGTTTCTTTCTGTCTTTCATTTTTTTCTTCTTCTCTCTCTCTTTCTCTTTCTTTTCTTCATTCTTTTCTTTTTGAATTTTTCTCTGTTTTATTGTTTTTTCTCTTGTTTTATGCATGTCCTTCTCTCGTTCTTTGTTAGCGAGTGTTGTTTCTATTTTCTTTTCTTTATATTCTTTCTCTTTCTCTTTGTCTTCGTCTTTTTGTGTGTTTCTTTCTCTTTTCATTATTCACACATACACACACACACACACACACACATACACACACACACACACACACACACACACACACACACACACACACACACACACACACACACACACACACACACACACACACACACACACACATACACACACACACACACACACACACACACACACACACACACACACACACACACACACACAC
>NC_091556.1:44238877-44248877 GCF_042767895.1 Penaeus vannamei | reverse complement strand
TGTCAGATCTCTAATATATTAGATTTTCCTCATACCAGACTTCAGATATATAAAATTCTTAATGCAAAATTTTTAGTATGTAGGATTCTCAACATATCAAAATTTTTCAACATCGAAAAACTTCCCTCACATAAGATTTCAAACATACAAGAATTCGTAATATATCAGATTTCACGTACAAAGAATATTCGACATATCAGATTTCCAACACGTTAGATCTAATACATATTTGACTCAACATAGCGGCAATGAGGTATGTAAGATTTTCAACATATCATTTTCCAACATATCAAATTTCTCACGTCAAATGTCAAATATATACACGAAACGAGGGATGCAGGACTCTCAACATATGAGGATTCAGACATGTAGGACTCCCAACATATGAGATTTCAGCCATGTAGGACTCCCAACATATGAGATTTCAGCCATGTAGGACTCTCAACATATGAGGATTCAGGCATGTAGGAACTCCCAACATATGAGATTTCAGACATGTAGGACCCTCAACATATGAGGATTCAGACATGTAGGCCTCTCAACATATGAGGATAAGGCATGTAGAACTCCCAACATATGAGATATCAGACATGTAGGACCCTCAGCATATGAGAATTCAGCCATGTAGGAACTCCCAACATATGAGGATTTCAGCCATGTAGGAACTCCCAACATACGAAACTCCGAACACATAGAACCATCACCATCCGAGCCTTCAAACGCACAGGAATTTCAACACACGAGACCCCAGGCATGTAGGCCGCTCAACATATCAGATTTCCACCATGTTGAACCCCCAACAGGTAAAGATTTAAACCCTGTCATACGGCAAGTCCTTCTGTCACGCTGACAATGCAGTCAAAGTGACATTCGAGGTTCCTATTGGCCAACAGAACCGTCGATATGTTTAACTGTTTCGCTGGGAGTGTGGGGGGGGAGCTGTCATGGTTGGTGGTTGTGTGTTAATTGTGTGTGATTGTATTGATTGTATGTTTGTGTTTGTGTTGATTGCATTTTATTTTTGTATTGATGGTATGTTTGTATTAATTGTGTGTGGTTGTATTCATTGTATGTTTGTGTTGTATGTTTGTATTCATTGTATGTTTGTGTTGGTTGTGTTGTGTGGTTGTATTGATTGTATGTTTGTGTTGGTTGTATGTTTGTGTTTGTATTGATTGTATGTTTGTGTTGGTTGTATGTTTGTGTTTGTATTGATTGTATGTTTGTGTCAATTGTGTATTTGTATTGATTGTATGTTTGTGTTGGTTGTATTGTATGTTTGTATTGATTGTATGTTTGTGTTGATTGTATGTTTGTGTTGTATGTTTGTGTTGATTGTATGTTTGTGTTGTATGTTTGTGTTGATTGTGTTGTATGTTTGTGGTGATTGTGTTGTATGTTTGTGGTGATTGTATGTTTGTGTTGGTTGTGTTGTATGTTTGTGGTGATTGTGTTGTATGTTTGTGGTGATTGTATGTTTGTGTTGGTTGTGTTGTATGTTTGTGTTGATTGTGTTGTATGTTTGTGTTGATTGTATGTTTGTGTTGGCTGTGTTGTATGTTTGTATTGATTGTATGTTTATGTTGATTGTATTTTATTTTTGTATTGATTGTATGTTTGTGTTGATTGTATTGTATGTTTGTATTGACTGTATATACATTTGTACTGACTGTATGTATGTTTATATTAATTGTGTGTGTGTCTGCGTTGATTGTATGTATGTTTGTGATGACTGTATGTTTGTATTGACTGTATGTTTGTTTGTATTGATTGTATCGTATGTTTGTATTAACTGACTGTATGTTTGTGTTTATTGTATGCGTATTTGTATGATTGTATTGGCTATATGTATATTTGTATGTACGTTTGTTTTGGTATTATGTAAGTGAACTGTCGGTTGTGCTTTCTCGTGCATGTACAACAAACTGAGTGGATAATTGTGTGGGTTTTTCATTGTTCGTTATTTTCTGCGTTTGTCATTGATAAAGTGGGTGATTGTATGGGATATTAAATATATTGTGCGCTGCTTATGGTTTCCCTGTCTCTGTTTTCTGTGGGTAATTGTGTAACTTATTATGGATAATCTATGTCTACCGATTGTTTGTGTTTTTCAACGTATGTACGGATAAAAAAGAGGTTTGAATGAGAATTAATATCTCTTGTATTGTGAAGATATTCATTCTCATTCATACCTTTCTATATTCGTCAACATGAATATGGTTCAACGTATGTATAGATAAAGAAAGTGAGGGATTATGTGGTTTAGCGTATGTGAACAAAGGTAGACGTATGTAAAGATAAAGAAAATGAGCGATTATGTGGTCCAGCGTATGTGAACAAAGACAGACGTATGTAAATATAAAGAAAGTGGGAGATTATGGGGTTTAGCGTATGTGAACAAAGACAAACGTATGTAAAGATAAAGAAAATGAGCGATTATGGGGTCCAGCGTATGTGAACAAGCAAAACCAAGTGTATTTAATAAGAGATATGAAACGCGAGCCACAATAACATCTCCTTTGTGTATGTGATGGCGTTATATTTTTTTCTCTTCCTGTACATGTGGTTTGTGCGATCCTCGCTGACGTAGAAAGAGGAGTAAAATGGAAATTATTTTTCTGTATGGTTGTTATCTGCATAATTGTATGCTTTGTGCAGTGGTGCATATTTTTTAGCATTGTATTAATTATAATAATGGTGCGGACATTTGCACCAGACACAAACATAATTCGAAATTAACATTTTTATCAAATAGGTACACACACAGGATGCTTTTTTTTTTTTAACTTTTGATGTATAGAAAAGCCTACAATACTATTTAACAATTCGGGTACACACACTCCTATAAATACATACGTATATACATGCAATCATACCTCAACACACACACACACACACACACACACACACACACACACACACACACACACACACACACACACACACACACACACACACACACACACACACACACACATAGAGAGAGAGAGAGATTGATATAGATAAATAATGAGAGAGAGAGAGACAGAGACACAGAGACACAGAGACACAGAGACACAGAGACACAGAGACACAGAGACACAGAGACACAGAGACACAGAGACACAGAGACAGACACAGACACAGACACAGACAGTTTTCCCTGCTGCACATCCGGGTCCCAAGCTGCACACTCTTATCGGTATAGCCTTCCTCACTGCTCGCAAATTTCCCCGTAAAGTGAAGAAGCTGCGGTTCCCTCTGTCTCTTTTTCGTTCGCTCTCCTGTTATGACATCCTTGGACTGCCTCTTGGGACACTGGACTACTCCCTCCCCCCCTCCTCCCTTCCCCTCCCCACCTCCCCCCCTTCCGCCTCCATAGGCTCCCATCTCTATAGCTTCCCATTCTTCTATTCATTTTTTCTCTCTCTCTCTCTTCTACCTTTCCTCTTCTCCCTCCTATTCCTTTTATCTTTCTGTATACCTTTCTTTCCCCTTATTCTCATCTACTCCCCCCCCACCTTCCGCCTCCATAGGCTCCCATCTCTATAGCTTCCCATTCTTCTATTCATTTTTTTTCTCTCTCTTTTCTACCTTTCCTCTCCTCTCTCCTACTCCTTTCTCTTTCTCTATACCTTTCTTTCCCCTTATTCTCAGCTACTCATTTACTCGCATTATCCCTTCTTCTATAGCCTCCCTCTCCTTTACTTTCCTCATCTACTTATTTTTTCTCATCTACCTTTCCTCTGCTCCCCCTTTCGCTATACCTTTCTTCCCCTTATTCTCATCTACCCATTTACTACCTCTCCTCTTCCATTCCTCTTTCATTCCCACATTCACCTTCCCCTTTCTATATACTCTCCTCCCTCCCACTTCTTCCCCCTTTCCCCACACCTTTCTCCCCCTATTCCCAGCTACCTATTTACTACCTTTCCTCTTCCATTCCCACATTCATCTTCCCCTTTCTATAATCTCTCCTCCCTCCCACTCCTTCCCCTTGTCCCCACACCTTTCTTCCCCCTATCCCCATCTACCCCTTTTCTCCCTTTACCCCTCTCCCTTTCCCCTTTCATTCCCACATTCATCTTCCCCTTTCTATATACTCTACTCCCTCCCACTCCTTCCCCTTGTCCCCACACCTTTCTTCCCCCTATCCCCATCTACCTATTTACTCCCTTTCCTCTCCCATTCCCACATTCATCTTCCCCTTTCTATATACTCTCCTCCCTCCCACTCCTTCCCCCATTCCCCACACCTTTCTTCCCCTTTTCCCTACACCTTTCTTCCCCTTTTCCTTACACCTTTCTTCCTCCTATCCCCATCTACCTATTTACCCCCTTTACCCCTCTCCCTTTCCCCTTCCATTCCCACCTCCCATTTTCTCCTTCCTGTATATCCCCTGAGTACCAGTTAGGCTGTTCTTTTGTATATATTCTACAAGAACGACGGAAAAAAAGAGAAACAGTGGGAGATACAATGTTCTTTAATGGGTGATCTGTATTCATGTATGTATATATATGGATACGAATGATGTTGATGTATTGACACGCACTCACACACACACACACACACACACACACACACACACACACACACACACACACGCACTCACACACACACACACACACACACACACACACACACACACACGCACTCACACACACACACACACACACACACACACACACACACACACACACACACACACATACACAATAAATAATAAATAAATAATAAATAGTTGCAGTGACTGGTGTGTGTGTGTGTGTGTGATGACATGGTAATGATCGTCTTAATAGGACAATCGTTTTAGTACCCATTCAATAGATTCTATTACATGGGCATATATGGGTATATCTTATATACATGGGCATTCTTAGCCACGTCGAGAAAGTGTACAGACCCGGAAAGATGCGAAATTTCTTTACCTTTTTTTACCCCTTACCTTTTGTGGAAATGAGCGAAATTCCTTTTTTTTCCTTACCTTTTGTGGAAATGAGCGAAAAACCCTTTTTTTCTTACCTTTTGTGGAAATGAGCGAAATTCTTTTTTTTTCCCTTACCTTTTGTGGAAATGTGAGTATTTGCGAGTTCTTGTTTACACATTTGTAATTCATGTTCCTTTTCCACAATTCTTACAAACTCGGAAATAAGTAAGAAGAGAGAGAGAGAGAGAGAGAGAGAGAGAGAGAGAGAGAGAGAGAGAGAGAGAGAGAGAGAGAGAGAGAGAGAGAGAGAGAGAGAGAGAGAGGGGGGGGGGGAGTGAGATAGATAGATAGATAGAGAGAGAAAAAAAAACAGAGAGGAAGGGAACAAACTCAAAATAAATAAGAAAGCAGAGAAACGTAAAAGGAAACAATTAACTCCACAATTAACAAAGAAATAGAAGAAAATAGGGGAAGGAAGATAAGTAAAGAAATACAACGGAAATTCTTTAAACAAAAGAAGAAAACATTTCCCACCTATTACCTCTTGTGCTTCTGTTTCCTGTATTTGTTTCCTTCCAGACTATACCTCGAGGAACACGTTGAAGGGTGATTGTTGTGTCATCTCATTCCCCCTTTTCCTTCTTTTCTTCAAGACTCTTCTCTTTCTCTCTCTCTGTCTGTCTCTGTCTCTGTCTCTATCTGTCTGTTTGTCTCTATCTCTCTGTGTGTCTCTGTCTATCTGTCTGTCTCTCTCTCTCTGTCTCTCTTTCTCTGTCTCTTTCTCTTTAATTCTCTCTCTCTCTCTTTCTTTCTTTCTATTCCCTCTTTCGTTGCCTCATCCCCCCATTATCTCTTATCTCTTCCTCCAAAACGTTTTTCTTTCTCTCTTTCTCCTTTATTTCTCTCTTCTCTTCCCTCCCCTTTCAAGTTGTCCATCCCCCTCATTCATCAAAAACTTCCTATTCCCTCTTTCGTTGCCTCATCCCCCCATTATCTCTTATCTCTTCCTCCAAAACGTTTTTCTTTCTCTCTTTCTCCTTTATTTCTCTCTTCTTTTTCCTCCCCTTTCAAGTAGTCCATCCCCCTGATTCATCAAAATCTTCCTATTCCCTCTTTCGTTGCCTCATCCGCCCATTATCTCTTCTCTTTTCTTCCACAACGTTATTCTTTCTCTCTCTTTCTCCTTTCTCTCTTCTCTTCTCTCCCCTTTCAAGTTGCCCATCCCCCCCATTCATCAAAAACTTCCTATTCCCTCTTTCGTTGCCTCATCCCCCCATTATCTCTTCTCTCCTCCTCCACAACGTTATTCTTTTTCTCTCTTTCTCCTTTCTCTCTTTCTCCTTCCTTCCCTTTCAAGTTGCCCATCCCCCTCATTCATCAAAAACTTCCTATTCCCTCTTTCTTTCCATCCTCCTCCTATTATCTCTTCTCTCTTCTACCAAAACGTTCTTTTTTCTCTCTTTCTCCTTTATTGCTCTCTTCTTTTTCCTCCCCTTTTTAAGTTCTTCATCCCCCTCATTCATCAAAAACTTCCTATTCCCTCTTTCGTTGCCTCAATCCCCCCATTATCTCTTCTCTCTTCCTCCACAACGTTCTTCTTTCTCTCTCTTTCTCCTTCCTTCCCTTTCAAGTTGTCCATCCCTCTTGTTCATCAAAAACTTCCTATTCCCTCTTTCGTTGCCTCAATCCCCCCATTACCTCTTCTCTCTTCCTCCACAACGTTATTCTTTCTCTCTCTCTCTCTCCTTTCTCTCTTCTCTTTCAAGTTGTCCATCCCCCTCCTTCATCAAAAACTTCCTATTCCCTCTTTCGTTGCCTCATCCCCCCATTATCTCTTTTCTCTTCCTCCACAACGTTCTTCTTTCTCTCTCTTTCTCCTTCCTTCCCTTTCAAGTTGTCCATCCCCCTCATTCATCAAAATCTTCCTATTCCCTCTTTCGTTGCCTCATCCCCCCATTATCTCTTCTCTCTTCCTCCAGAACGTTCTTCTTTCTCTCTCTTTATCCTTCCTTCCCTTTCAAGTTGTCCATCCCCCTCCTTCATCAAAAACTTCCTATTCCCTCTTTCGTTGCCTCAATCCCCCCATTATCTCTTCTCTCTTCTCCCAAAACGTTATTCTTTCTCTCTCTTTCTCCTTCCTTCCCTTTGACGCGCAGAAAGCCATAAGTCATAGCAATATTGTACTCTCGTGATCGATAGTGTGCAATAAGTAATCTTTCGTCTTCCTTCTCCATCTTTATCACCCGATATCCCTTCTCTCCCTCTCCCTCCCTCCCTCTCTTTCGCTTTAATTTCTCTCGCCTCCTTCCTCACAAATTCTCCCTCTTCCTCTCCCTCCCTCTCGCTTTCATTTCTCTCTCCTCCTTTCTCACAAATTCTCCCTCTTCCTCTCCCTCCCTCTCGCTTTCATTTCTCTCTCCTCCTTTCTCACAAATTCTCTTTCTTCCTCTCCCTCCCTCTCGCTTTCATTTCTCTCTCCTCCTTTCTCACAAATTCTCTTTCTTCCTCTCCCTCCCTCTCGCTTTCATTTCTCTCTCCTCCTTCCTCACAAATTCTCCCTCTTCCTCTCTCTCCATCTCGCTTTCATTTCTCTCTCCTCCTTTCTCACAAATTCTCCTTCTTCCTCTCCCTCCATCTCGCTTTCATTTCTCCTACCTCCTTTCTCACAAATTCTCCCTCTTCCTCTCCCTCCCTCTCGCTTTCGTTTCTCTCACATCCTTCCTCACAAATTCTCTTTCTTCCTCTCCCTCCCTCTCGCTTTCATTTCTCTCTCCTCCTTTCTCACAAATTCTCTTTCTTCCTCTCCCTCCCTCTCGCTTTCATTTCTCTCACCTCCTTTCTCACAAATTCTCTTTCTTCCTCTCCCTCCCTCTCGCTTTCATTTCTCTCACCTCCTTTCTCACAAATTCTCCCTCTTCCTCTCCCTCCCTCTCGCTTTCATTTCTCTCTCCTCCTTTCTCACAAATTCTCTTTCTTCCTCTCCCTCCCTCTCGCTTTCATTTCTCTCTCCTCCTTCCTCACAAATTCTCTTTCTTCCTCTCCCTCCCTCTCGCTTTCATTTCTCTCTCCTCCTTTCTCACAAATTCTCTTTCTTCCTCTCCCTCCCTCTCGCTTTCATTTCTCTCACCTCCTTTCTCACAAATTCTCTTTCTTCCTCTCCCTCCCTCTCGCTTTCGTTTCTCTCTCCTCCTTTCTCACAAATTCTCTTTCTTCCTCTCCCTCCCTCTCGCTCTCATTTCTCTCTCCTCCTTTCTCACAAATTCTCCCTCTTCCTCTCCCTCTCTCTCGCTTTCATTTCTCTCACCTCCTTTCTCACAAATTCCCTTTCTTCCTCTCCCTCCCTCTCGCTTTCATTTCTCTCACCTCCTTTCTCACAAATTCTCTTTCTTCCTCTCCCTCCCTCTCGCTTTCATTTCTCTCTCCTCCTTTCTCAAAAATTCTCTTTCTTCCTCTCCCTCCCTCTCGCTTTCGTTTCTCTCTCCTCCTTTCTCACAAATTCTCTTTCTTCTGCTCCTTCGTCTCTTTCTATTGAAATGAAATCCGTTAAGGTGATATATTATTATGAACTGCTTTGTGTCTGTTCATCTTCTTCGTACTTTCAATTCTGTTATAATAATGATGAATTATAATATTAACGATAATCACTTTTATTATCATCACTTTTATTATCATTATTACTATTGAGTTTGTTATTATCATCATTACTTCATCTTCTTCGTACTTTCAGTTCTCTTATTATAATAATGAGAATTGTAATATTTGCAAGAATCACTTTTATTATCATAATTTTTATTATCATTATTACTGTTGAGTTTATTATCATCATTACTTCATCTTCTTCGTACTTTCAGTTCTCTTATTATAATAATGAGAATTATGCCATTTGCGAGAATCACTTTTATTATCATCATTTTTATTATCATTATTGCTATTGAGTTTGTTATTATCATCATTACTTCATCTTCTTGGTACTTTCAGTTCTCTTATTATAATAATGAGAATTATAATATTAACGATAATCACTTTTATTATCATCACTTTTATTATCATTATTACTGTTGAGTTTGTTATTATCGTCATTACTTCATCTTCTTGGTACTTTCAGTTGTTATAATAATAATGAGAATTATAATATTAACGATAATCACTTTTATTATCATTATTACTATTATTATTGAGTTTGTCATTATCATTATCATTAATACTGCTACCTTCATTATTACTCATTATAAGTTATTCATTATTACTTCATTATTAGAGAATTATAATATTTGCGATAATCACTTTTATTATTATTATTACTATTATTATTTTCTTATTATCATTATCATTATTACTGCTACTTTCATTATTACTTTTATTATCATTATCATTATTGAGTTTGTTATCATTATCATTGCTACTGCTACCATTATTATTTTCATGATCATTATTATTGTTATTACCATCTTGTTATCACTTTTACTACTGATCAATAATAATAATAATTATTATAATTAATGATAATAATTATTACTAAACACAAACCAAATGACAGACACAAACAGCCAGACACAAACACAAACCGAAGGACACAGACACAAACCAACAGACACAAATAAACAGATAAAAAAAAACAAATACACAGACATACACATCTACGCAAACAGGCAAAAAACAAACACACAGAGAGACACAAACACACAAAAGAACAAACAGACAGACAAACAAAATGACAGTCCTTTCACAGCGTTCATTCGGCGGCCAAATACGAGCCCAGTTCTCTTGTGTTTGTTCTTTGTCGGGAATATTTTTGTTTTCGTGAGTATATTGATGTTTGGGTTGGGTTGGGTTGGGTTGGGTTGGGTTGGGTTGGGTTGGGTTGGGTTGGGTTGGGTTGGGTTGGGTTGGGTTGGGTTGGGTTGGGTTGGGTTGTTGGGTTGGGATTGGGTTGGGTTGGGTTGGGTTGGGATATAGGGTTGGGGTGGGTTGGGGCGGGTTGGGTTGGGTTGGGGTGGGTTGGGTTGGGTTTTGGTGGGTGGGTTTGGGTTGGTTGGGGTGGGGTTGGGTTGGGTTGGGTTGGGTGGGTTGGGGTTGGGTTGGGTTGGGTTGGGT
>NC_091556.1:44216377-44223877 GCF_042767895.1 Penaeus vannamei | reverse complement strand
TAATCATCATTATCATTTTTGTTGTTGTATCTGTTATCATTATTACCATCATTATTGTCGTTGGTTATCTTATAATTTTTTTTGTTATCCTTATCATTTCTACCATTACTGATAACATTTTATTGATATTACTATTATTTTGTTCTTATAACTGTTATTTCCATCATCATGATTATTATCATTATCATTATCGCTGTCACCCTATTTTTATTATTTATATTATTATTATTATCATTGTTCATACGTCTATCATTATTATTTTTATTATTATCATTGTTATTAATATTATCATTCCCACCATTATTTTCATCATTATTATCACTACCATAATAATAACCATCATTATCATTATTGTCACTATTAATTTTACTGTTATTGTTATTACAATTACTAGTAATATAACCATAACATCACTATGATTAACTGATTCATTCTTTAATCTACTTACCCCTACAGTCTTTTTTTTTTTTTTTTTTTTTTTGAAAAGAATTAAACGTGTTTTTTTTCCTATTCTCTGAACTGGTTATATTTAGCTGTATTAATAGAAAGTGTTTATAAAGGCATTTAAACATTAACTGCAATGTTTCCAATGGCTGAAGTTGTTTTGGGAAAATCTGATGAAAAGCGTGTGTACAATTTCTGGAATGGCAATGATGTTGTATTCTCTAAAGCGTTTATATTTGTTCATTTATCTGAGTCATTGTGAATTTTGGGATAATCATCGTGTGATATTATCTGATGTGTGTGTGTAAATTGTTTAATGAAACTGTTTGACTGCTTTGAACTTTTCTTTTTTTTTTTCTTTTTAAATCGTCATCAATTTTCTTTGTTTCTTTTTTTTAAATTATTGTCCTCTTGTTTTGTTTCTTTTCTTCTTCTTTTATTTTTTAAAATCATAATCTAGTTTTGTTCCATGTATAATCTTCGCCATCAATTTTCTTTCTTTTTTTAATTATTGCCATCTTGTTTTGTTTCTTTTTTTTTAAATCATCATCTAGTTTTGTTCCATGTATAATCTTCGTCATCAATTTTTTTTTTTTTTTTTAACTATTGCTATATTGTTTTGTTTCTTTTCTTCTTCTTCTTCTTTTTAATCATTATCTAGTTTTGTTCCATGTATAATCTTCGTCATCAATTTTCTTTCTTTCTTTTTTTAATTATTGCTATCTTGTTTTGTTTCTTTTCTTCTTCTTCTTCTTTTTAATCATTATCTAGTTTTGTTCCATGTATTGTATTTCTGAAGCATTTTTATCATTAACGCCTTTGAAGCGTGTATCATATAATAATCACTTTTATTTATATCTTTCTCCATCCGACTTGAAAAAAATGTAATAGCTTATTATACTCAAATTATTTACTAATATACATTAGCCTTATTATTAGCTTTTATTTATTTTTTTCTAAATCTTTTGTTTCCTTTTTTTGGACTTCTTGGTAATCCATAATTTATCATACGTTTTTTTTTTCTATTTTTTCATATTTCCTTATATTTCGTATTATCTTTTGGACGAAAAAAAATCAGATATATCAATGCATTCTCCTTTATTAAGCAAGGGATTATGACGATAATGCACACACAAAAAAATAATTAAAAAAAAGAAAGAAAAAGGAAAGCAAAAAGTTGTATTTTCTCTCTCTCTCTCTCTCTCTCTCTCTCTCTCTCTCTCTCTCTCTCTCTCTCCCTCTCCCTCTCTCTCTCTCTCTCTCTTTCTCTCTCTCCCTGTCTCTCTCTCCCTCTCTCTCTCTCTCTCTCTCTCCCTCCCTCTCTCTCTCTCTCTCTCTCTCTCTCTCTCTCTCTCTCTCTCTCTCTCTCCCTCTCTTTCTCTCTCTCTCTTCCTTCTTTCTAATACACTGATTTTGTACAAATGTTGATATTTAGTTACGAAGGTTTTAATAGGAATTATAGACTGTTTGTTCGCGATGTTGAAAGAATTGAAATAATTCTTTGGCTCTTGTGATTCTTTCAGGGAATAATTACTCGACTGTTCTAGACACGTAGTTCGTTTTATATTATTTTTGTTGTATTTTTGTTTTGTTTTGTTTTTTAAATTATTTTCATTATTTTGATTCATATTATGATTTTTTATCATTACTGCTATCATGTTTAGTATTATCATCATAATCGTCATTATCATTATCATTATTATTATCATTATCATCAACATCACAATAACCATCACCATCATCATCACCATCACCATCACCATCATCATCACTATCACTATCACTATCACTATCACTATCATTATGATCATCATTATCATCATCATCTTCATCACCATCATCACCATCAACATCACCATTATGATTATCATTATTATTATCTTTATCATCATCACCACCATCACAACCATCACCATTATCCAGATTTAAAAAAAAAAAAAAAATTTGCGTGAAAAAGGAACAAATTACAATAGAGTGGAAAGTGAAGAACATAGTCAAAGTGTTATAATGAACATCTGATTTCACAAAGTTGCTTTTTGAAAACACGATGATAAAAGTTCACATTTGTCGACAAGGGATTATTTTCAGAAATGTTAGTAATTCGTGATTTCATTCTGCAATTTGTTTCATTGCAAGATTTTTTTGAAAGACAAAGGGGTATCAATATTTATTATCATTTTTTATGTGGACTGGATACATCAAAAACTGTCATTGTTATTATTATATTATTATTATTATTATTGTTATTATTATTATTATTATTATTGTTATTATTATTATTAATATCATTATTATTATCATTATCATTATTATTATCCTTATCCTCATTATTGTTATCATCATTATCATCACCATCATCATTATCATTGTTATTATTTTTATCATCATCGTCATCGCCATCGTCATCATTATTATTGTTATTCTAATGATGATGATGATCAACATAGTTATTATTGTTACCATCACCAAAGAGGTTATGTTTTTGTTAGCGTTGTTTTTATTCCGTTTGTTAGCAAGATAACTCAAAAAGGTTATGAATAGATTAAGATATATTTTTTTTTTTTTTTAACCAAAATGGTGTCTCAACCTTACTTAGATTCCATTATATTTTATTGGTGATCATAATCCAGGAAGTTTATACAAATAATTGCATCATTAACCCTGTTGTCTTGTCTCTGCTAAAGAGGTAATTTGAGAAAGAGGTGATTTTAATTTAATTCTTCAAAGGCGAATGTTTTTTATTGCATGTGGCCCTATTGCCTTGGCGGAGGTATGCGTTGTTATTATTATAGTTATCGTTGGTATTATCTATTGTTATTAATATTATTTATTATTATTTTATTATTATTATTATTATTATTATTATTATTATTATTATTATTATTATTATTATTATTATTATTATTATTATTATCATTATCATTATCATTATTATTATTATCATTACTATCATTATCATTATCATTATTATTATCATTATTATTGTTATTATCATTATTATTATTATTATTATTATTATTATTATAACTATTATCGTAATTATCATTAGTATTCTCATCATGATAATGATGAGAATACTAATGATAATGATCATCATCATTACTGTCAGTGATGATAGCAATGATGATCGTGATGGAAGATGTGACTTTCCGTTGATAATTCTGCGAAAATAATGAAGGAAAGGAAAAGATAAGAGAGAAAATGAGAAATATAAAGAAGATTCAGATGAGTGAAATAGCGTGAGATGAAAGACTTGAGACGAAATAAAAGAGAGCATATAGGAAAATAAAAAAAGAGGTAAAGAAGAGTAAAAGAAGGACGCAATAAAGAGAAAAAGAAGAAGAATATAGCAATAACAACACAGAAAAAGAAGAAGAAGGAGAAGGAGAAGAAGAAGAAGAAGAAGAAGAAGAAGAGAAAGAGAGAGAGAGAGAGAGAGAGAGAGAGAGAGAGAGAGAGAGAGAGAGAGAGAGAGAGAGAGAGAGAGAGAGAGAGAGAGACAGAAAGAAAGAAAGAGAGAGAGAAAAAAAAAGAGAGACATAGAGACAGAGAGAGACCGACAGACAGACATACAGAGAGAGAAAGAGACAGAGAGAGAGAAAGAGAGAAAAAAGTCCCCAAAAAAGAGACAAAAATAATTACACCTAAATAAAATCTAAAAATAGACAAATGTATAATGTTTATCTCTGTCCCTCGCGTGCCGCCGTTCGTGTCGCCGCGAGTGTATTAGAAGCCATTGCTCTACGAAAGCAACTTTTTTTCTCTCTCTCTCTCTTTTTTTTTTCTATGTTTTTTCTCTCTTTTTTTCTGTGTTTTTTTTTTTTTTTTTTTTTTTTTTTTTTTTTTTTTTTTTTTTTTTTTTTGGGCATTCCTTGTTTTATCTGGATTTCGTGCAGATGAATTCCGTGGTTGCAAATGCTAGCTTGGATTTGGTGGAATTCTTTGGTGGAAGTTTTTTTTTCATGTTTCTTGTTATTATTATTATTATTTTCGTCATTATTTTTATTATTATTGCTATTATTATTATGATTGTTATTAGTGTTATTATTATTATTGTCATTATTATCATCTTTATCATTGTTATTATTTTCATCCTTGTCATTATCGTTATCATTATTATTGTTATTATTATAGTTATCATTATTATCATTATCATTATAATTACTATTATTATTGTTAGTAGTATTATCATTATAGTTATCATCATCATAATTATTATTATTATTGCTATCATTGCATTTTTTTTTATTTTATTACCATTGTTGTTGCTGAGGTTGTAATTGTTATTACTTTCTTATTGTTATTATTTACTAATTGTTGTTATTGTTATTATTATTATTATCATTACATTATTGATATTATTTACTTAGTGTTGTTATTGTTATTATTTACTTATTGTCGTTATTGTTATTATTATTGTTATTATTATTACATTATTGTTATTATTTACTTATTGTCATTACTTACTTATTGTTATTATTTACCATTATCTTCATCATATTATTCATTTATTTATCTTTTATCTTTTATCTAATATCACGAAGAAATAGATGAAAAAGAAGAAGAAAAGCTAAAGAGAATAAGAATAATAAAATAAAAAAGGAAAAGAAAACGAAAAGAGAGAGAAAAAAAAAACAAGAAAATTAATAGAGGGAAAGAAGAAGAAAAATAATCTAAAAATTAAGTAAGAAGCAATGAAAACACACACGAGAAAAGAAGAAACAGAAGAAAAAGAAAAGAAATAAATAAGAAAGAAAAGAAAAGAATAAAAGAAGTAAAACGGAAAAGAAAAGAAAAACAAGAAAAAAAAAACGAAAAAAAAAGTAGATAAAAAGGGGGAATAACCGTAAAGTATAAAAGAACAGGAAGAAGAAGAAGAAGAAGAAGAAGAAGAAGAAGAGGAAGAGGAAGAGGAAGAGGAAACACAGTGTGGGTCTGTGATGCGCAATTATCTCGGACAATCGCACTTTCTCGCCTGGCGATTGGGTGGTTTCAGTGCGGTGTGATTGGAGAGGGAGAGAGGGAGAGAAGGAGGGAGAGAGGGGAGGAAATGAGGGAAAGGGAGGGGGAGGAAGAGAGGGAGTGGGGAAGGGGTGGGGAAGGGAGGGGGAGAGGGGGGAAGGGAGGGAGGTGGAGAGGGAGGGAGAAGGGTGAGGGTGGAAGGGAGGGAGGGAGGGAGAGAGGGAAGAAGGAGAGAGGGAGAAGGGAAGGGGAAGGGGGGTGGGGAGAGAGGGAAAGAGAAAGGGGGAGGGAGGGAGAGAGGCAGAGAGGGAGAGGGAGAGTGGGAGGGAGAGGGAGAGGGGGAAGGGAGGGAGAGAGAGAGGGAGGTAGGGGGGAAGGGAGGGAGGGAAAGAGAAAGGGGGATGGGGAGAGAGGGAGAGGGGGAAGGAAGGGGAGGGAGAGAGGGAGAAGGGAGGGAAGAGAGAGGGAGGCAGAGAGCGGGTGGGAGAGGGAGGAAGAACAGAGAAAGGTGGAGGGGGAGGGAGGGAGACAGAGAGAGAGAGAGAGAGAGAGGTACAAGATACCTTCGGCCAGAGACAAACAAGGCACCTTATATGAGGCGAGAACTTGGGTGCTTCCTTAAGAGGTCGAGGAAGAAAGGCGGAAGGAGGAAGTAAGGAGGGAGGAAGTGGAGGAAGTGAAGGAGGGGGAGGGGTTTGAGGAAGGTGGAGGGGGGAAGGTAGAGAAGGAGGAGGACGAGGAGGAGGAGGAGGAGGAAAAAGTGGAAGAGGAGGAGGTGGAGGAGGATGAGTAAGGGAAGAGGAAGAGGAGAAGGAGGAGAAGTAGGAGAAGGAGAAGGAGAAGGAGGAAGAGAAGTAGGAGGAGGAGGAGGAAGAGGAAGAGAGGAGGAGGAGAAGAAGGAAGAGGAGGAGGAAGAGGACTTAGAAGTTAGAAAGAAGGTGGAAGGTCGTAAAGCTTAGAATAATAATGAGGCTAATAATAGCAATGAAAAAGACAGATGACAATAAGCAAGAGGGAGAGGAAAAAGAAAATGGAAGATTAAAAGAAGAAGAAGAAAGAGAAGAAAAGAGAGGAAACTATTATACCTTGTCTTTATTCTCCTTTCACTCCCTTCTCCCCTTTCTCCCTCTCTCCTCTCCTTGTACACCCCTATTCTCAACTCCCTTCCCCCTTGCATCCCCTTACTTCGACTCCCCCCTCCCCCTCCCCCTTAAATTCTTCCCCTCCTTCCCTTCTTCCTCCTCATCATCATCATCTTCTCCTCCCTTCCTCCTCCTCTCTTTCTCCCCCTCCTCCTCCCCTTCTTTCCTTGTCAATCAACCCCACCCTCTCTACTCTCCTCCCCCTATCCTTCTCCATCCCCTCCTCCCCCTTACCCCCCGTCCCTTTACCCTTCCCCTCCCCCTCCCCCTTCTCCCCTCTCCCTTTACACTCCCCACTACCCTTCCTTCCCCACCCCCTCCCCCTATTCCATCCCACTTTACCCTTCCCCACCCCCTCCCCTCCCCCACCACCCTTCCTTCCCCACCCCTCTCTCCTCATTCCTCCCCTCCCCCCACTCTCCCTCTATCCTTCCCCCTTACCCCCTCTTCCTCTTCCTCCCCCTTCTCCATCCCCCTTTACCCTCCCCCACTCCTCCCCTCCTCTAACCCCTCCCCTCCCCCTCCCCTCACCCCCAACAAGGTCAAATGACTCCAGTTTTACTTTGATTCCACACGCTAACACAGCATTAAGGATCCGTGCTTTTGTTCACGGAGTTCCTGACCTGAACACATTTTGGGTATCTTGAACACGTGAACAACATGCTCTTGTTTTTCCTTCGCTATTGTTTCGACATAACATCCGGGTCTCCTCTCTGTTTTTTGTTGTGGTTTCGATTTGGAAGAAAACGGGAAACGATGCGGGATTTTGGGGGGTGACTATGATATTTTTTTTTCTTGGTGTGATTTTGAGTTTTTTTGTATTTTCTTTTTTCTTCTATGTGGTTTGGGAATATTTTCTTAGTATTTTTTTTATCTTGCAATCTTTGGCGTTTTGTCTTTTTCTTTTTTTCTTAATCCTTTCACGCATCTGGCAAGACCTTCCTTATTTGGC
>NC_091556.1:44168877-44178877 GCF_042767895.1 Penaeus vannamei | reverse complement strand
TTTTACTTTATTTATTTATTTATTTTTTTTATTTCACTCTGGTTCATCACGATTCGAAGGAGAGATAACGAGAACTGGGTGATAAAAGCATCACATTTCTCTATGAAAGGAAATGCCGCAAAGACACCAAAAAAAAAAAAAAAAAAAAAAAAAAAGATAAAAAAAAAGCAAAAAAAAAAAAAAAAAAAATCGTCTTTTGTTCTGATTCGTTTTTCATTTTTGTTGATATAAGATAAAAAAAAAAAGGTTTCTATTCACAGTGGAGGTTCTCTTGTCTGGTGATTTGTTTGTTTGTTCGTTTTGACATTCAGACACACACGCACACTCACACACATGTTTATATGTGTGTGTGTGCGTGCGTGTGTGCGTGCGTGTGTGTGTGTGTGTGTGTGTGTGTGTGTGTGTGTGTGTGTGTGTGTGTGTGTGTGTGTGTGTGTGTGTGTGTGTGTGTACATATATATACATATATATATATATATATATATATATATATATATATATATATATATATATATATATATATATATATATATATATATATATATATATATATACATATATATATATATATATATATATATATAAATATATATTTATATATATATATATATATATATATATATATATATATATATATATATATATATATATATATATATATATATATATATATATAGTATCTGTGTCTCTATCCTTCTCTTTTTCCTTCTTTCAGTTTCTTTCTTCTTTTTGTTTCGCTCTTCCGCTCTATCGTTCTTTGTATCCACTTTCTTTTTTTCTTTCTCTTCCTCCTTCTCTCCTCCCCTTATTCTCTCTCTCTCTCTTTACTCTTAAATACTTTCCCTCTCACTTTTCCTCTCCCTTCCTCTCTCTCCTTCTCATTATCTGTCACCCTCAACTTTCCTCTTTTTTCTTTACACCTTTCATCTGTTCTCTCCCTCTCTCCCTTTCTCCATTTTATACTAAATCATACCCTCCCACCATTATCTTTCTCTCCTCATACTCTCTTTCCCTTCTCCCCCTCTTCCTTCACTCTCTCCACCTTGCTCATTCTCCCTCTCTTTTTTATACAAAATCCCTTATCCCTCCTCATTATTCTCTCTCCCTCGCCTCTTCTCTCTCTCTCTTTCTCTTCTTCTTCTATTTCTTCCTTCTCTCTCCCCACTACCATCTATCTCGTCTCTTCCATCTTTCTCTCTTGCTCCTTCTCTCTTCTTCTTCTTCTTCTTTTTCTCTCTTCTCCCCCCCCCCCCCCACTACCATCTTACCTTGTCTCCTCCATCTCTTTTCTCTTCTTCTTCTCTTTCTCTCTTCTCTCCCCGCTACCATTTACCTCGTCTCTTCTATCTCTCTCTCTTTCTCCTTCTCCTTCTTCTCTTTCTTCTTTCTCTCCCACCCACTACCATCTACCTCATCTCTTCTATTTCTCTCTCTTGTTCCTCCTCTTCTTCTGCTCCTTTCTTCTTTCTTCCTTCTCCCCCACCCACTACCATCTTACCTCGTCTCTTCCATCTCTCTCTCTTTCTTTCTCTTCTTCTTCTCCTTCTTCTTCTTTTCTTCTCTTTCCCCCCCCACTACCATCTTACCTCGTCTCTTCCATCTCTCTCTCTCTTTCTCTTCTTCTCCTTCTTCTTCTTCTTCTTCTCTTCTCTCCCCGCCCCCACTACCATCTTACCTCGTCTCTTCCATCTCTCTTGTTCCTTCCTCTTCTTCTCCTTCTTCTTCTCTTCTCTCTCCCCCACTACCATCTTACCTCGTCTCTTCCATCTCTCTCTAGTTCCTTCTCTTCTTCTCCTCCTTCTCCTTCTTCTCTTTCTCTCCCCGCCCCCCCCACTACGATCTACCTCCTAAAATGGCCTCTTTCAAAATATCTTTCTCACTTCCTCTTTAAATTTCTCTTCAATCTCCTTATGATGATAAACCTCCTTTCAAGATGTCAGGAAGCATCTTATCCCTAAGAACAGAATTTTTGTATTGACTTAATTTTGCTATTATTATTATCGTTATTGTTATTGTTTTGTTATTATTATTATTATTATCGTTATTGTTATTGTTATTATTATTATTATTATTATTATTATTATTATTATTATTATTATTATTATTATCATCATCATCATCATCATCATCATCATCATCTTCATCATCATTATTATTATTACTATTATCATCATCATCATCATCATCATCATCATCATCATCATCATCATCATCATCATCATCATCATCATCATCATCATTAGCATTTATATTATTATTATCATTTATATTATCATTATCATTTGTATTATTGTTATCATCATTTATATTATTATTATTATCATTTATACTATTATTAATGTTATCATATATATTATTATTATTATTTTTATCATTATTATTATCATTTTTAGTTTTCGATATATTCTTTATATCGACTTATAGTTGTTCTTTATTACTTTCGCTTTTCTTTTCCCTTTTTTATCCTTTTTGATTTGTTTTTATTTATACAATTTAATTATCATCTTTTTTATACACACGTGCAAATATACACGTAAACGTATACTATTTTTATTGATATTTTAATTGTTATTGTTTGACTTTTTAAAACCGTATTGCTTTTCTCGTTTTTTTTTTTTCTTTCTTGTTTTTCTTGTAAACTCTATGATTACACGCGTGCGAATATAGATATACATGCATGTTATTTACTGCCATGCTAACTTTATTATTTTGCTTTATTATTATTATTATTATTGTTATTTTTATTATTATTATTATTATTATCATCATCATCATTATCATTACTATTATTATCATCATTATCATTACTATTATTATTATCATTATTATTATCATTATTATTATTATTATTATTATTATTATTATTATTATTATTATTATTATTATTATCATTATTATTATTATTATCATTATTATTATTATTATCATTATTATTATTATTATCCTTTTGTCTCACATTCTGTCTTTCCCTCCCTCTCTTTATTATTTTTTTTTATTTATGTGCATTTTACATAATTACTGATGTTATATCAATATTGTGACATTTAATCATGTTTGTAAATATTCTCGTTTCTCTCTCGCCTTTGTTCTAATTGTTATCATTTAACCCTTTTTCTGTTATTATTAAATATTCTCTTTCCCTTCTCTCTCTCTTTCCCCTACATTCATTCCATTTATCCTTCCCTTCCTTGTTTAACTTTATCTCTCCTTATTTGCTGTTTTCACTCTTTCTCTGCCCTCTCTCCCTTTCGTTTTGCTCATTTCATGTCCTCCTCGTTTCTCTTTCTCTTTTATTTTATTGTATTTTCCCTTCGCCCTTCCTTCTTCATTGATTTCTCTTTCTCTTTCTTTCTCCTGTTTTTACTACCTTTTCAGTCCATTCCTTTTTCTTTTTCCTTCCTATCGTTTTTGTCCTCTTTCTCTCTTTCTCTTTTTCATTCCACTTCTTTCACTCTCTTTCCTCTTTTACCTTTAGCCCTCACCTTCCCTCCTTCCCACCCCTCTCCTTCCCTTCTATATCTTCTCTCCCTCCCTGCCTTCCTCCCTCCTTCCTCCAATTCTCCAATTCCTTCCTCCAATTCTCATCTTCTCTCCCTCCCTCCTTTCTCCCTCCCTCTCTCTCCCCTCCTCCCTCCTTCCTCCAATTCCCCAATTCCTTCCTCCCTCTCTCTTCCCTCCTCCCTCCTTCCTCTAATTCTCATCTTCCCTCCCTCCCTCCCTCCTTCCCTCCCCCCTTCCTCTTCCCCAATTCTCAGATAATCACTAATTCCATTTTTTCTAATCTCTCTCTCCCTCTCTCTCCCACAGGTAAGTTTTCGAAAGGAGTTGAAGACTCACACTCACGTAAGTAAACGACCGTCCACCTCGTTTTCTTTAGTCTCCCCTGAAATATCTCGTTCTCTTTAGTCTCCCCTTAAATGTAAATAAACCCCCTACCCCCCCCTTTTGGATTTCTTCTTGAAAGGTTTTAATAATGATAAATTAAGAGTTGTACGTAAGGTGGTGTTGGGTTTACTGGTTTATTTATTTATGATAATTAGTCGATTGTTGCTGTTGTTACTTTTGTTGTTATTGTTATTGTTGTGTTTGTGATGGGGAGGAGGGTTAAATGTTGTTATAATGAGTATTTTTTGGGATATTGATTAATATGCTATGATACTATTATTCTCTACCATTATCATTTATTTGGTATAATATTTTATTGTCATTATCTTGGCGAAATTTATAAATAATTCTTTATTAGTTTTGTCTGAGAACTTGGTGGAGGTAAACCAGATATCATTAGTATTTTTGTTTTAATTTTTTTTTTCTCGTTTTATGTCACGAAAATAGTGATTAGGAGAGGAGAAATTATTACGCACACATGAAAACTTATATAGACATAAAATATACATAAAAAGCGAATATGGAAATGCATATAGAAGCATACATAAGTACAGAAATATACAAACACACACACACACACACACACACACACACACACGCACACACACACACACACACACAAACACACACACAAACAAACACACACACACACACAAACACACACACAAACAAACACACACACACACACACAAAATCCACAACACGCCGACCACACCCTTGCCCCCTTCCGCTTCCCCCCCCTCCCCCCCCTCCGTTCATTGGGCCCAACCCCCGAGGGAAGAAGATAATACAATCTAATACAACGTATAGAATATCACGCCCATACACCAGGACATAGAAATAGATTTATGGAACACGAGGCTCACTTTTAGTCGGGAGAGAGAGCAACTAATTTCTAGCATTTTGTGGGCGGGAGAAAGGATCCAAATCCAAAGTCTACCATTTTGTGGGCGTGAGAGAACAACCAAATCCAAATTCTAGCATTTTGTGGGCGGGAGAGAACACCCAAATTCTAGTGTGGGCGGGAGAGAACACCCAAATTCTAGTGTGGGCGGGAGGGAGGAACCGAATCCAAATTCTACCATTTTGTGGGCGGGAGAGAACACCCAAAGTCTAGTGTGGGCGGGAGAGAACACCCAAAGTCTAGGGTGGGCGGGAGGGAGGAACCAAATCCAAATTCTACCATTTTGTGGGCGGGAGAAAGCACCCAAATTCTACCATAGTGAGGTAGACGAATTTAACCTTGGATCAAAATTTAATAGGCCTATACCACGTGCTCATTAGCGAGACATCATGGTAGCCTAAATCGATGGTAGTTTAGGCAATTAAGGAGTTGTTAAGGGCCCAACCCCCGAGGGAAGAAGATAATACAATCTAATACAACGTATAGAATATTACGCCCAGACGCCAGGACATAGAAATAGATTTATGGAACACGAGGCTCACTTTTAGTCAGGAAAGAGAGGAACAAAATTCTACCATTTTGTGGGCGGGAGAAAGGATCCAAATCCAAAGTCTACCATTTTGTGGGCGTGAGAAAGGAAGCAAATCCAAATTCTACCATTTTGTGGGCGGGAGAGAACACCCAAAGTCTAGTATGGGCGTGAGAGAGGAACCAAATCCAAATTCTACCATTTTGTGGGCGGGAGAGAGGAACCAAATCCAAAATCTAGCATTTTGTGGGCGGGAGAGAACACCCAAAGTCTAGTATGGGCGTGAGAGAGGAACCAAATCCAAATTCTACCATTTCGTGGGCGTGAGAGAGGAACCAAATCCAAATTCTGGCATTTTGTGGGCGGGAGAGAGGAAACAAATCCAAATTCTAGCATAGTGTGGGCGTGAGAGAACAACCAAACCCAAATTCTAGCATTTTGTGGGCGGGAGAAAGGAACCAAATCCAAATTCTACCATTTTGTGGGCGGGAGAGAACACCCAAAGTCTAGTGTGGGCGGGAGGGAGGAACCAAATCCAAATTCTACCATTTCGTGGGCGTGAGAGAACGCCCAAATTCTACTATAGTGAGGTAGACGAATTTAACCCTTGGATCAAAATTTAATAGGCCTATACCACGTGCTCATTAGCGAGACATCATGGTAGCCTAAATCGATGGTAGTTTAGGCAGTTAAGGAGTTGTTAAGGGAAGTTTAGGGAAGTTGTGAAGTCTTATTATTTCTCTGTCTAAGGAATCTAAGGAATAAAGGCAAGGAATGAAAGATATTTATTCATTTTTTAGTTATAAGACTGGTTGAATATTTCTCAGTCAAATGTTTTAGGTCGATTTTTTGTGTCAAACTTTTATCGGTCAAATTTCTTAGTCAAATTTTCTCGGTAGAATTTGTCTGAAAAATTTGTTATCTGACAACCTTTACATATAGATATATAGATATAAATGTAGATATGAATAAGTGAATAAAAGTATAGACATAGATAAAGAAATGAATATAAGAAGATATTTATATACAAATAAGCCAGCTAAATACATACAGAAAAGGAATTATTAGAAGTTATATTAACATGTAAATATACTTGTAAAATAAAAAAGAGATGCATATATATATATAAGTAGAAAATATATAATTAGTTAAATATGAGTAGAATAAAGTAGTAGACTTATATAAGTAGAAAATAGACAGACAGAAGATACTTAACAATAAAGGAAGGAATTGTAAGTAGAATATAGATAGACCAATACTTAACTGTAAATAAAGCGATTATAAGTATAAAATGTCAGACCAAAGTTAATAAATGAAGGAATTATAAATATAAAATAGATAAACTAATACTTAACAATAAAGGAAGGTATTGTAAGTATAAAATAGACCAATTCTTCATGAATTTAGGAATTATAAGTAAGTAGAAAATAGACAGACCAATACTACGAATCAAAGAATACAAGTACAAAACTCTGCTAGACGTGTCCACATACTTAAGTACTTTACGCGAGTTCTTAAGTATATTCGAAGACCTGCCAACGTTTCACTTAATCGTAGTGATAGACTTAACTGCTTATAACGACCAGAAATTAACTTAGTTTCAAGTACGGCTATTAGCTAGTCAGAGGCTGAGTCTAATGACGGCATTTTGGTTGGCGTTACTTAATGACCCTATGCTAATTACCCCCCCCCCACCCCACCCCGGTTATCTCCCCCTCCCCCCTCTCTTGTTTTCATCAGTTTCTTTTCTCTCTTTCTCTTTCTCTCTGTCTCTGTCTCTCTCTCTGTTTCTCTCTCTGTCTGTCTGTCTCTCTCTCTCTCTCTCTCTCTCTCTCTCTCTCTCCCTCCCTCTCTCCCTCCCTCTCTCTCTCTCTCTCTCTCTCTCTCTCTCTCTCTCTCTCTCTCTCTCTCTCTCTCTCTCTCTCTCTCTCTCTCTCTCTCTCTCCCTCTCTCTCTCCCTCCCTCTCTCTCTCTTTTCCCTTTCTTTTTTCTTGTTGCTTTCTCTTTAGTTTTATCTTTTCTTCTCCAATTCCTCTCTCGATTATCTCTCCTCCCCTTCTGTCTCCTGTTTCCTTCACTTTCTTCTCTCTCTTTCTTTTCCCTTTCTTTTTTCTTGTTGCTTCCTCCCCCGTTATATCTTTTCTTCTCCAATTCCTCTCTGTTTCTTCTTCTCTTTCTTTACCTTTCCGACTTCTCTCCTCTGCTTTTCCTTTTTTTACCTTTTCTTTCTCCCCTTCTTCATCCTCTTCTATTCCTTATTCTTCTTCCCTTTCTCTTCTCCTCCCTTCCTTCCTCTTATCTCCTTGCCTCTTCTATTCATCTCCTTTTCTTATCTCTCTTCATCCTTCTTCTTCTCCCTCTCTCCCTTCTTCTCCTTCCTTATCCCTCCCTCTCCCTCCTTTCTCTACCTATTCTCCCTCTCTTCTCCTCCTTTTCTCCCTCCCTCCTCCCTCTCTCCTTCACTTCTCCTCCCTCCCTTCCTACCTCCTTCCTCTCTCCCTCCTTTCTCCTACTATTCTCCCTCCCTCCTCCCTCTCTCCCTCACTTCCTACCTCCTCCCTCTCTCCTTCTCCCTCTCTTCTCCACCTATTCTCCTTCCCTCCTACCTCTTCCCTCTCTCCCTCCTCCCTCTCTCCCTCATTTCTCCTACTATTCTCTCTCCCTCCTCCCCCTCTCCCTCCCCCTCCCCCTCTCCCTCCCTTCTGGCTATAATTATGTAAAATGAAGTGTTAAGGATAAGGAGGGGGAGGAGGGGGAGGGGAGGGGGATGGTGATGGAGGAGAGAAGGGGGGGGGATTAAGTAGCCAAAGTGAGAGGGAGAGAAAGATGGACAGAGGAAGGGGAGAAGAGGGAGAGAGAGGGAGGGGGGTGGAGAAATGAGGGGAGATGTAAGAGAGCTAGGAGGGTGGGGGGAGGGGGAGAAGGAGGAAGGAGGAAGGGAGGAAGGGAGGGGGGAGGGAGGGGAGGGAGGGGGAGGTTAATGAGGTGGAGAATTAACTTGAATCTCCCTTGTTTCCGTCCCATTTACCCTGCCCCCTTTCCCTGTCCCCTTTCCCTCCCCTCCCTAGCCCTCCCCCACCCCCACCCCCTTCTTGGGAGTGGGTAATTCGTCCACTCTTTAGTGAACAATCTCCCCACACACCGTTCTCCTACTGTTCTCTTTCTCCTCTTCGTTTCTGTCTTATTTCTTCTCATCTCTTCAATCTATTCCCTTTACTTTTCTTGTTTTTTTTTCTCCTACCATGCTTCTTCCTCTTCTTCGTTTCTGTATTTCTTCTCCTCCTCTCTTCTTCCTCTCTTCCATCCATTCCCTTTCCTTTTCTTGTTTTTTCCCCCTCGTTTCTGTATTTCTTCTTCTCCTCTCTTCTTCCTCTCTTCCATCCATTCCCTTTTCCTTTCCTTTCTTGTTTTTTTCTCTCTTCTCCTTTTGTCTCCTTCCTCTCCTCTCTCTTTCCCTTTCGTTTCCTCTCTTCTTTCCCTTCCTTTTTTCCCTTGCTTCTTCTCTCCTTTCCTCCATTCTTCTCTTCCTTTCTCCTCTTTCTCTTTTCCTATTCATCGTCTCGCCTTCCTTCTCTCTCCCACTCCCTCCCTCCTACCCCTCTCCCCTCTCCCTCTACTTAATTCTCTCTTCACTTGTCTCTTCCTCTCTCTTCTTCTCTCTTCCCCCTCTCCCTCCCTCCTACCCCTCTTCCCCTCTCTCTAAATTATCTCTCCACATGTCTCTTCCTCTCTCCTTTCTTTCCCCTCCCTCCCTCCCTCTCCCTTCCTCCCCTCTCTAAATTCTCTCCACATGTCTCTTCCTCTCTCTTCTTCTCCCCCTCCCTTCCTCCTCCCTCCCTCTACTTAATTTTCTCTTCACATGTCTCTTCCTCTCTTCTCTTCTCTCTTCCCCTCCCTCCTGCTTCTCTTCCTCCCTCCCCCTTTCTTTAAATTCTCTCTCCACGTGTCTTTTCCTCTCTCCTCTTCCCCCTCCCTCCCTACCCCTCTCTCTAAATTCTCTCTCCAAACGTCTCTTCCTCTCTCTTCTCCTTCCCTCCTCCCTCCCTCTACTTAATTTTCTCTTCACATGTCTCTTCCTCTTCTTTCTCTCTCCCCCTCCTCCTGCTTCTCTTCCTCCCTACCCCCTTTCTTTAAATTCTCTCTCCACGTGTCTTTTTCCTCTCTCCTCTTCTCCCCTCCCTCCCTTCCCCCCCCTTCCTCCTCCCTCTCTCTAAATTCTCTCTCCAAACGTCTCTTCCTCTCTCCCTTCTCCTTCCCTCCCTCCCCCTCCTTCTACTTAATTCTCTCTCCACGTGTCTTTTCCCTCTCCTCTTCTCCTCCTCCCTCCCTCCCTCCCTTTCCTCCTCTTCCTCCTTCCCTTTCTTTAAATTCTCTCTCCACGTGTCTTTCTCTCTCCTCTCTCTCCCCTCCCTTTTCCTCTTCCTCCCTCCCCCCTTTCTTTAAATTCTTTCTCCACCTGCCTCTTCCTCTCTTCCTCTTCTCTCTCCCCCCCTCCCACTTAATTCTCTCTCCACGTGTCTTTTCCTCTCTCCTCTTCTCCCCCTCCCCCTCCCCCCCTCACCCCAACCACCCTTAAATAAATAACAAATTGAATAATTAATTCTCCTTTTGGTGGATTAAGACTGAACATTAATAAGAACCAATTATAAATTCAAAGAAATTATGATAAAAAAGGGAGAAGG
>NC_091556.1:44156377-44163877 GCF_042767895.1 Penaeus vannamei | reverse complement strand
TATTTCACCCCTCTCCTCCCTCTTCCCCTTCCCTCCCTCCCTCCCCCACCCCTCCCCCTCCTTTCCTAACTTTCTGCTCCTCCCTTCCTCTCTCTCACTCTCTCCCTCCCTCCCCTCCCTCCCCCTCCCTTCCTCACTTTCTGGTCCTCCTCTCGTCTCTCTTTTCATTCCTCCCCTCCCTCCTCTCCCTCCCCTCTCTCTCTCTCCCTCCCTTCCTCCCTCCCTCTCCTCACCTCACTTTCTCCCCTCCCTCCCCACTACCACCCCCTCACCCCCTCCCCCTCCCCCTCCCCCTCCTCCTCCCACTTCTCACCTTCTCTCCCTCCCCTCCCTCCACTCCATCCCCTCTCCTCTCCCCTCCCCTCCCCTCCCCATCCTCTCACTTTCTGGTCATCCCCCTCTCCCTCCCACCCTCCCTCCATCCCTCCCCTTCCTAACTTCCTCCTCCTCCTCCCCACTTTCACCCCCACCTCCCTCCCTCCCTCCCACTCTCTCTCCCCCTCCCCCCTCCCCCCCTCCTCTCACTTTCTGCTCCTCCCTCTCGCCCCTCTCCCTCTCCCACCACCCTCCCTCCATCCCCCTCCCCTTCCTAACCCTCTCCTCCCTCCCTCCCTCCTCCCTCCCCCTCCTCCTTCACTTTCTGGTCCCTTCCCTCCTCGCCCTCCCTCCTCCCTCCCCTCCCCTCCCTCCTCTCTCCCCTCCCACCCTCCCCTCCCCTCCCTCCCCCCCTCCTCTCACTTTCTGGTCCTTCCCTCTCGCCGCCAACTCCCGCGGGAGAGCGCCAGCACGTCATCAGCGGACACCTTAATCAGGTAAACGATAATACTTCGTTACCGCCGAAAGTTTTTTGTCCCAAGTTCAGTCCCGTAAATGGATGGCGGCGGCGCGGGAGAGGGAGTGGGACAAGCTGTGGGAATGAACAGAGTGGGACAAGCTGTGGGAATGAACAGAGTGGGACAAGCTGTGGCAATGAACAGAGTGGGACAAGCTGTGGCAATGAACAGAGTGGGACAAGCTGTGGGAATGAACAGAGGGGGACAAGCTGTGGGAATGAACAGAGTGGGACAAGCTGTGGGAATGAACAGAGTGGGACAAGCTGTGGGAATGAACAGAGTGGGACAAGCTGTGGGAATGAACAGAGAGGGACAAGCTGTGGGAATGAACAGAGTGGGACAAGCTGTGGGAATGAACAGAGTGGGACAAGCTGTGGGAATGAACAGAGTGGGACAAGCTGTGGGAATGAACAGAGTGGGACAAGCTGTGGGAATGAACAGAGTGGGACAAGCTGTGGGAATGAACAGAGTGGGACAAGCTGTGGGAATGAACAGAGTGGGACAAGCTGTGGGAATGAACAGAGTGGGACAAGCTGTGGGAATGAACAGAGTGGGACAAGCTGTGGGAATGAACAGAGTGGGTGAGAGGTGGGAGGTGGGAGAGGGGAGTGGTGGAGGGGAGGGGGGAGAGGGAGAAGATGGAGGGAGGGTGTGAGAGGGAGGGAGGGGGTGGATGGGTGTGAGGGGGGATGGGGGAGGGTAGAAGGTAGGAGGAGGAAAGGGAAGGGGAGAGAAAGGGGAGAGAGAGGGGAGAGAGAGAGAAGAAGGGAGAGTGAGTGAGAGAGAGAGAGAGAGAGAAGAGAGAGAGAGAGAGAGAGAGAGAGAGAGAGAGAGAGAGAGAGAGAGAGAGAGAGAGAGAGAGACAGACAGACAGACAGAGACAGAGATGTAGACAGACAGACAGAGACAGAACAGAGAGATAGGAAGGAAGAAAAAGAGGGAGAAAAGAAGAGGGAAAGCGGAAGGAAGGATGAAAAGGCAGAAGAGAGAGATAAAGACAAATGGAGAGAGAGACGGAGAAGAAGAGAGAGAAAAGAGGAGGGAACGGAAGTGAAATAAGGAGGGAGAGAAAGAATGAGAAAGAGAGGAAAGGAGGGAAAGAGAGAAATGGATAAATAGATCAATATAATAGATAATGTTTAATGAAAAGAGAGGAACATCAAGTAAAAAAAGACCAAAGTAGAAAGGTCAAGAGACAGACACGAAACCACAAACGAAATATAAATAAATAACAAATAAAAAGAAAAAAAATCCTTCTCCCTCTCTCCCTCTATCCCCTCTTTCTCCTCTCGTTTCCCCCTACTTCATTTCCTCCTTTTCCATTTCTCCATCTACCTCTCCCACCTCTTTCCCATCTTCTCCCCTCTCTCCTCTCTACACCTCTTTCTCCTCTCCTTCAACCTCTCTCCCTCTATCATCTCTTTCTCCTCTCCTTTCCCCCCTCTCCTCCCTCTACACCTCTTTCTCCTCCCCTTCTCCTTCTCTCCCTCTATCATCTCTTTCTCCTCTCCTTCTCCCTCTCTCTCTCTCTCCCTCCCTCCCTTCCCACTCTATCCCCCCTCTCTCCCCTCTCTCTCTCTTCTCTTTCTCTGGTCCTCCCCTTCCTTCCTTCCTTCTATCCCCTTCCCCCCTCTCCCTCCCCTGCCCCTCCATCTCTCCTTCTCTCTCTCTCTCTTCTTCTCCCTTCCTTCCCTCTTTCTCCCTCTCCCCCCTCCCTTCCTTCCTCTCCCTCCCTCCCCTCCCTTGTCTCTCTTCCTCCTCTCCCTCCCTCCCTCCCTCTCTCTCTTCTTTCATCTCCCCTCCTCTCCCTCTCTCTCTTCTCCTCTCCCTCCCTCTCTCCCCCTCTCTCTCTCTTTCTTTCATCTCCCCCTCCCTCTCCCTCTCTCTCTTTCTCCTCCTCCCTCCCTCTCTCCCTCTCTCTCTTTCTTCATCTCCCCTCCCTCTCCCTCTCTCTCTTCCTCCCTCTCCCTCCCTCTCTCTCCCCTCTCTCTCTTTCTTCATCTCCCCTCCTCTCCCTCTCTCTCTCTCTTTCCTCCTCTCTCTCTCCTCTCTCTCTCCCCTCTCTCTTTCTCTCTTTCATCTCCCCCTCCCTCTCCCCTCCCTCTCTTTCTCCTTTTTCTCCTCTCTCCCTCTCTCTCTTCTCTTCTTCTCCCTCTTCCTTCCCTCTTTTCCCCCCTCTCCCTCTATCCCCCCTTCTCTCTCTCTTCTCTCTTCTCCCTTCCCTCCCTCCCTCCCTCTCTCTCCCTCTCTCTCTTCTTTCTTCTCCCTTCCTTCCCTCTTTTCCCCCCCTCTCCCTCTATCCCCTTCTTCTCTCTCTCTCTTCTTCTCCCTTCCCTTCTCACTCATCTCCCTTCCTTCCTTCTCCCTTTTCCCTTCCCCCTCTCTCTCTTTCTCTTCATCTCCCCCTCCTCTCCCCCTCTCTCTCTTCCTTCCTCTCCCTCCTCTCCCTCCTCCCTCTCTCTCTCTTCTTCCTTCTATCTTCCCTCCCTCCACTCTCTCTCCCTTCTTCATCTCCCCTCCTCCTCTCTCCTTAGTGTTAGCACCCTCTCGCCCTCCCTTCCTTCCCCCTCTTTTCCTCTCCCCTCCCTTCCTTCCCTCTTCCCCCCTCTCTCTCTTCTTCATCTCCCCTCCTCTCCCCTCCCTCCCTTCCCTTCTCCCCCTTCCCCCCTTCCTTCCCTCTCCCTCCCTCTCTCTCCCTCCCTCTCTTCTTCTTCTCCTCTCCTCCTCTTCCTACTGTTAGCACCCTCTAGCTCCTACTTGGTACTACAAAGTCCTCCTCGTCCTTGAACAACTGGCTAACGATGGAGTGAAGGCCTCGCTTTAAACTGTCGGATGTTGTTTGTTTGTTTGTTTGTTTGTTTATTTTTTAATGTCTTTGTTTATTTTTTTTTCGTATGTGTTTATAGTGTAGTTTATGTTGTTGGTGTTGGTGTTTTTTGTTTGTTTGTTTTGGTTGATGTTGTTATTTTATTTTGTTTATTTATTTTTATGGTGTGTTTATTCTACGTTGGGATTATTGTTGTTATCATCATGGTCATTATCGCTGATTAGTCAACCTCCCTCTCTTTCTTTCTTTCTCTCTCTCTTTCTCTCTCTGTCTCTCTCTCTCTCTCTCTCTCTCTCTCTCTCTCTCTCTCTCTCTCTCTTCTCTTTCTTTCTTCTCTCTCTTCTCTCTTCTTCTTCTTCTTCTCTCTCTCTCTCTCTCTCTTCCTCTCTCTCTCTTTCTCCCTCCCTCCCTCCTCCCTCTCTACCTCTCCCTTCCTCCCTCCCCCCCTTCTCTCTCTCCCTCTCTCTCGCCTTTCCTTCTCTCTCACCTTTCCTTTCCTCTCTCCCTCCCTCCCTCCTCCCTCTCTTTCTCTCCTTCCCTCTGTCTTCCAATTATATATGATAATCTTCATCTTAGTGTGAGATATCGTGTGTTGGAGAGCACAATGATACATCCTTCCACTTGCACAGATATATTGTTCAATGGAGTCAAGTAACGAATGTCTTTTGGTGTTAATTTAGAACTGTGTAGAGCCTTCATACATACATACATACATACATGCATACATACATACATACATACATACATACATACATACATACATACATACATACATACATACATACATACATACATACATACATACATACATACATACATACATACATACACACACACACACATATGAGTGTGTGTATATATATATATATATATATATATATATATATATATATATATATATATATATATATGTGTGTGTGTGTGTGTGTGTGTGTGTGTGTGTGTGTGTGTGTGTGTGTGTGTGTGTGTGTGTGTGTGTGTGTGTGTGTGTGTGTGTGTGTGTGTGTGTGTGTGTATCTATACAGAAAAAGATATATATATATATATATATATATATATATATATATATATATATATATAGAGAGAGAGAGAGAGAGAGAGTGAGAGAGAAAGAGAGAGAGAGAGAGAGAGAGAGAGAGAGAAAGACAGACAGACAGACAAACAAACAGAGAAAGACAGACAGACAGACAGAAATACAAATACAGAGGAAAGATAAACAGACAGATACAACCAGACAGAGACTAAGAAAGTGGGAAGTGAGATAAAGAGATTAGTAGAAAGCGGGAAGAAGTAAAAGAGGCACAAGGAGATCCAAGACCATTTCCGGGGTAAAAGATAATCAGATATGCATGAGGAGAGAGAAGAGGGAAGGAAGGAAGGAAGAAGCGAAGCGAGAGAGAGGAAAAAGGGGGAACAAGAGGTGGAAGAGATAATTGAGGGGAGAGAACTTATGAAATGGAAGAGAGGTAGAGTGGATATGAAGGAGGGAGAGAGAAAGGAAGGGGTGAGAAAATATAGATATACTTTGGAAGGACAGGGAGGAGAGAGGAAAAATGGAAGAACAAAGGAAAGAAGAGAGAGAGAGAGAGAGAGAGAGAGAGAGAGAGAGAGAGAGAGAGAGAGAGAGAGAGAGAGAGAGAGAGAGAGAGAGAGAGAGAGAGAGAAAGAAGAGAGAGAGAGAGAGAGAGAGAGAGAGAGAGAGAGAGAGAGAGAGAGAGAGAGAGAGAGAGAGAGAGAGAGAAGAGAGAGAGAGAGAGAGAGAGAGAGAGAGAGAGAGAGAGAGAGAGAGAGAGAGAGAGAGAGAGAGAGAGAGAGAGAGAGAGAGAGAGAGAGAGAGAGAGAGAGAGAATGAGAGAGAGAGAGAGAGAGAGAGAGAGAGAGAGAGAGAGAGAGAGAGAGAGAGAGAGAGAGAGAGAGAGAGAGAGAGAGAGAAGATAAGGAATAGATAGATAGAGAGAGAGACCAAGAAAGAAAACAAGAGAGAAGAAACAGAAGAGAGGGAAAAAACAATAAACAAACAAAAAAACAAATCAACAAAAAAGAAAACAAAACAGATAAAGAAATATGAAACAGCATTACGAAAAAAAAACGAATACAGAAGAAAAAACAACGAAAATAGACGAAAACACAAAGGCAACTTACCGCCAAGAACCGAACCATTTCTCCCGTTGAGCAGCAGAGGAGTAATCATAATGATAAATAATAACACAAGAGGCTTAAATGACACGCCGTAAAGTGCCCTATGAACTATGTTCTAAAACCGTGCCAGTCAGATATGCGTGCCAAGGGGGTTCAGGGGGGGTCGGTCAGAGGTCGGGGGGAGGAGGGAAGGGGCGGAAGGAGAGGGAGGGGTGAGGGGGTCAGGGAGGAGGGGAGAGGAGGGAGGGGGGGTAGAGGGGGTGAGGGGGGTCCGGAGAGGGAAGGGCGGGAGGGTGGAGGGGGGTCGGGGGAGTCCGGAGGGGAAGGGGGAGGGTGAGGGGGGAGAGGGGAAGAAGGGGAGAAGGGGTGCTAATGAAGAAGCGAGGGTTTGGGGGTTCGGGGTGGGGTGGGGGGTGGGGGGTAGGGGAGGTTGTCAGTTTGGGGGGAAATAGGGAGGTGGAGTTGGGGGGGGGGGTGGGGGGGGAAGGGGTGGGGGTGCCAAAGAGGGCAGGTGTGTTAAGGAGGAAAGGGGGTGGATCCAGGAAAAGGGAGATAACGGAGGGGGGGAAGGGGGGAGGGGGTAGGTGCCAGTGGGGGTGTAAGAGAGGAGGAGGGAAGGGGGAGTGGGAGAGAGGAGGGGGGAAGTAGGGGATGTGAGAGAGGGGGGAAGGGGGGTGTTGGGGGTGCCAAAGAGGAGCGGAGGGGGAGGGGTTGCTGTAAGAGTGAGGGGGAGAAGGGTGCCAAGGAAAGTGGGCGGGGGGGGGGGGGTCGAAGTGGTTGTAGGGTGGATAAGCTAAGGTCTTATGGTATGCCAATTAAGGCGACGTGTGTAACCATTTGTGTGTGTGTGTGCGTGTGTGCGTGTGTGCGTGCGTGTGTGTGTGTGTGTGTGCGTGCGTGTGTGTGTGTGTGTGTGTGTATGTGTGTGTGTGTCTGTGTGTGTGCGTTTGTGTGTATGCACGTGGGCGAGTGTGTATTATAGTATGCATGTATTATACTTGTTTTATTATTGCTCTTATCCTTGTTATTATTATTATTATTATTTCTATAATGAACGCGATCATTATTCTTCTTATCTTCCCTAAGCACACACCTTGATAAAAAGGAAAAACAGACATTGTTGAAGAAAAGAATGGAAGGAGAAAGAAGAAGACGATGAAAAAAAAGGAAGAAGATAATAACAAAAAAGAAAAAGAAAGAATGATAAAAAGCATGCCAAGAAAGAAAAACAAAAGAAGAAAAAAAAATGATATACGAAAAAAAAATAGAGAAAAAAGGAAGGATAAAACCCTTATCTCCTCCCTCCCCTCCCCCCCCCCAAAAAAAAAAAAACGAAAACAAGAATAAAGACAAAAAAAAAAGAAAAAAACGACCCCCCCCAAAAAAAAAAAAAAAAAAAAACGAAAACAGGAAGAAACAAAATCCCAGAAAGAAAAAGAAAAGAAAGACGAGAGAGGAGAGAGACAAACCGTTGCCAAATTACAGCCACACTGAACCGAAGAAGTGGCGAAGAGTGCGTCTTTAAACTTTTCTCGTAAGGGAAACAAGTACAGGTAACCGCAGAGCATCTTATTCTGAGTGGGAAGAGGAGAAAATGAAGAATAAAGGGCAGGGGAGAGAGAGAGAGAGGGAGGTGGTGGGGGAGAGAGAGAGAGAGAGAGAGAGAGAGAGAGAGAGAGAGAGAGAGAGAGAGAGAGAGAG
>NC_091556.1:44141377-44146377 GCF_042767895.1 Penaeus vannamei | reverse complement strand
AAGGAGCAGCAGGAGAGAGAGGAAGGAAATGAGGAATGAGGGATAGAAGGAAGAGAGAGATGAAATAAGTGAGGAATAAAAGAAATGGGGAGAAGGAAGAGGAAGAGAAGTGGAAGGAGGAGGGAGATGGGAAAGAGGAGGAAGGAGAGAGAAGTAGAAGAGAAAGAGAAAGGAGAGGAAGAAAGAATGGGGGAGAGAAGCAGGGGAGATGAGGAGAATTCAGAATGGAGGAATAGGAGGAAGAAGAAATGAGGAAGGGTTGCGGAATGAGGAGGAGAAAGGGGAAAGAAGGAGAAGGAGGAGGGAGAGAGGTGGATAAAGAAGGGAACTGGGAGAAAGGAAGGGTAGGAAGAGAAAGGAAGAAGGGAAGAGAAGAGAGAGAGAGAGGAGACATGGGGGAGACAGAGAGAAGAGAGAAAGGCTGGGGGGAGGTAAACAGGAAGAAGCGAAAGAGGAAGTGAGATAAAAAGGAAAAGAAACAGAAGGTCGAAAGAAAGAATATGTTATATGGAAGGTAAGAAGAACAGACGAAGGAAGGGGAAGGAGAAAGAACAGGAATAAATACAAGAAAGAGAGAAGAAGGAAAAGGAGGAATAAAGAAGAAGAAAAAAAGAAAGGAAAGGAGAGGAGAACAGAGAGAAAACGAAAGAAAAGTAAGGGAGGAACAAAGGAGAGGAAGGACGAAGGAGTAAAGAAAATACGAAAGAAATAAAAAATAAAAAAGGGAAGAAGAAGAAAGAAGAGAAGAAAAAACGAAAAAGAATTAGAGGAAGACCGTTAAGAATGGTCGTTGTACAAGAGGGCGAGAGAAAAAAAAATGGCAATTGGCAACTGAGGACGGCCATGTTGCATCTCTAGATATAATTTTTTTATTATTATTTTTATGATTATGATTGTCATTTCTTGTTTTTTTTATGGCCCTTATTTTTATTGTTTTTTATGTATTTATTTATTTATTTGTTTGTTTATTTTTGGGCACGCCTATACATATATATATATATATATATATATATATATATATATATATATATATATATATATATATATATATATATATATATATATATATGTTTTTGTTCGTTTATTTATGTGTTTGTTTTCTATGTGTTCGTGGCAGCATGTGTACGTCTGTGCGTGTGCGTGTGTACATTTGTGTGCGTTGCTGCATATGTACGTCTGTTTGTAAGAGTACGTGTGTACATTTGTGTGCGTTGCTGCATGTGTGTGTCTGTTTGTAAGAGTACGTGTGTACATTTGTGTGCGTAATTTCGTGCGCACATGGTAACTTCCGTGTACGTGTGTCCATGCTTATTTGTGACGCTGAGTGCCACTTACTCAAGGCACTTTTTCAATACCTTAATTCTGGCATTTCATTGGGCCATTGAGATGCGAGGCAGGTCTCTCGTCCCTCTCTCTTCCTCTCTCTTTTCTCTCTCTTGTGCACTCTCTCTCTCTCTCTCTCTCTCTCTCTCTCGTCCCTCTCTCTTCCTCTCTCTTTTCTCTCTCTTGTGCACTCTCTCTCTTTCTCTTTTATTTTTCTTTTTTTTGTGCACTCTCTCTCTTTCTCTCTCTTTTCTCTTTCTTGTGCACTCTCTCTCTCTCTCTCTCTCTCTTTTCTCTTTCTTGTGCACTCTATTTCTTTCTCTCTCTTTTCTCTTTCTTGTGCACTCTCTCTCTCTCTTTTCTTTCTTGTGCACTCTCTCTCTTTCTCTCTGTTCTCTTTCTTGTGCACTCTCTCTTTTCTCATTCTTGTGCACTCTCTCTCTCTTTTCTCTTTCTTGTGCACCCTCTCTCTTTCTTGTGCACTCTCTTTCTTTCTCTCTCTTTCTTGTGCACTCTCTTTCTGTTTTTGTCTCTTTTCTCTTTCTTGTGCACTCTATTTCTTTCTCTCTCTTTTCTCTTTCTTGTGCACTCTCTCTCTCTCTCTTTTCTCTTTTTTGTGCACTCTCTCTCTTTCTCTCTCTTTTCTCTTTCTTGTGCACTCTCTCTTTCTCTTTTCTCTTTCTTGTGCACTCTCTTTCTCTCTCTTTTCTCTTTCTTGTGCACTCTTTCTCTTTCTCTCTTTTCTCTTTCTTGTGCACTCTCTCTCTTTCTCTCTCTTTTCTCTTTCTTGTGCACTCTCTTTCTCTCTCTTTTCTCTTTCTTGTGCACTCTCTCTCTTTCTCTCTCTTTTCTCTTTTTTGTGCACTCTCTCTCTTTCTCTCTCTTTTCTCTTTCTCTTTCTCTTTCTCTCTCTTTCTCTTTTTATGCACTCTCTCTCTTTCTCTCTCTTTTTCTCTTTCTTGTACACTCTCTCTCTTTTTCTCTCTTTTCTCTTTCTTGTGCACTCTCTCTCTTTCTCTCTCTTTTCTCTTTCTTGTGCACTCTTTCTCGCTCTGTTCTTTTTCTCTTTCACTTTCTCTTTCTCTCTGTTTATTCTGTCTCTGTTCTCTTTCTTTTTCTCTTTTCTTTTTCTCTTTCTCTCTCTCTCTCTCTTTCTCTCTCTCTCTTTCTCTTTCTCTTTCTCTCTCTGTTCCTCTTTCCTTTCTTCCTATCTTGTAATAGCAGATATAGGAAGTCGGAAGAAAGGAGGAACAAAGAGGAAAGGGAATGATGAAGGTATAAGGAAGAGAAATGAGGATATAAATAGAGAGAGAGAGAGAGAGAGAGAGAGGAGAGAGAGAGAGAGAGAGAGAGAGAGAGAGAGAGAGTGAGTGAGGTAGTGAGTGGGAGAGAGAGAGAGAGAGAGAGGAGAGAGAAGAGAGAGAAGAAGGAAAGAGAGAGAGAGAGAGAAGAGAAAGAAAGAAGAAGAAAAGAAGAAAGAAAGAAGAAAGAGAGGAAAGAGACAAGAAAAAAAGCACACATATACAAAAAAAAAAAAATAATAATAATAAGAAAGAGAAAATAAGAAATAGAAAGAGAAAGAGAAAGAGAAAGGATAACAAGAAGGTGAATGAGAGTGAGAGAGAGAGAGAAAAAAAAAACAAAAACAAATCACAAGCCAGTTCATACATCAAGGTTATGGAAGGCTTCGTAAATCCGGGTTACATTGGCGATTTGTGTCTGATGAGGTATAATGTGACGGAGCTATGGGGGCTGCTACGTCAAAGAGAGGTGGAGGGTCAGGGTGGTAGGGAGGGGAAGAGGGAGAGGTGGTGGGGGAGGGGAGGGGTGGTGGAGGGAGAAGGGGAGGGGAGGAGGGAGGGGGAGAAGGGGGAGGGGGAGGGAGGGAGGGGGAAGGTGAGGAGGAGAGGGTGAGGAGGAGGGAGAGGGGGAGGAGGTGAGGTGGGGAGAGGGAGGGAAGGGGGAGGGAGTGGAGGAGGAGGGAGGGTGGTGGGGGAGAAGGGAGGGGGAGAGAGTGAGGGAGGAGGTGGAGGTGGGGAAAGGGGAGGGAAAGGTGGAGGAGGAGGGAGAGGAGGGAAGGGGGAGGAGGTGGTGGGGAGGGTGGGAGGGGGAAGGTGGAAGGGGGAAGGGGTAGGGAGGAGGAGGAAGTAGAAGGAGAAGAAGAAGAAGAGGAAGAGGTGGTGGTGGAGGAGGAAGAGGGGGGAAGGTGGAGGAGGAGGAGTAAAAAGGAGGAAGAGGAAAAGATTAAGAGGAGAAGGAGGAGGAGGAAGAAGAAGGAGAGGAGGAGGAGGAGGAGGAGGACGAGGAAGAAGAAGGAGAGGAAGGAAGAAGAAGAAGAAGAAGAAGAAGAGGATGAGAAGGAGGAGGAGGATTACAGGAATCGATTAAAGGCGGATGGAAGGGGGGAAAAGGGGGAAAGGGTGAGAGAAGGGAGACGAGGAGGAAGAATGAAATAGAAGAAAGAGGGATAAAGAGGAAGAGAGAGAGAAAGGAAAGGGAGAGAGAAAAAGAGACAGATAGATAGATAGATAAAGAGAGAAAGGGAGAGAGAGAGAGAGACAGAGAGAGAGAGAGAGAGAGAGAGAGAGAGAGAGAGAGAAAGAGAGAGAGAGAGAGAGAAAGAGATAGAGAGAGAGAGCGAGAGAGAATAACGTCAGATCAGTCAACAGTCTTGTGATGAAATGCCGCCGCATAAAAAAAAAGAAAAGAAAGAAAAAAAGAAAAAAGGACGATAGTGTCCCATACTTTTTCTTTCATCTTCTCTTACTCACCTCCCCCCATCTGTCTCCTTGCTTCATCATACTTTTCTTTTCATCCTTCGCCCCCCTCCCTACTCCCCTCTCTCTCTATCTCTCCCCCTCTCTTTGCTCTTCTCTCGCCCTTTCATCGTATTTCTCTCTCTTCTCACCTTTCTTCCTCTTCTCCTTTTCTCCTTCCTTCCACTCCATATCCTTCACTCTCCCCTCTTCCTTTCTTATATGTTTTATCTTCCCTCTTCGTCCTTTTCCCCCCTTTTCCCTCCCCCTCATCTCCCCCTCTCACCTTCTTCTCTTACTCTTCCTTTTTTCCTCTTTCATCCTCTTCTCTCTCTCTTTCCTCTTTTTCTCCTAATTCTCTCTTTACCAACTTTTGTCTCTCTCCTTATTCTCCCTCTCACCTTCTTCTGCCCTTCCTATTTCACCTGGTCGTTCATTCCCCCTTACTCTCTCCTCTTCCCTCCTCACCCCTATGTACCTCTTTGCCTCTTTCTTCTTTCTCTCCACCCTCATTCACCCTTTCCTCCTCATCCTGCCTCTTCCTTTTTTCTCTCTTCTCCCTTCCTCTTCACACAGGCTGCCTTCTCCCTCATCCTCCTCTTCCCCCTTTTCTCCTCCCCCTCTCCCCCGCCCTAACGTCTTCCACTCCTCCCCTCTCCCCCTCATCCTTTTCCCCTCTTCTCCTCTCTCCCCACAACTCACCTTCTCATCCTCTCCCGTCATCCATCCACTTCCATCTTCGCCCCTTCTCCCCTCCTCCCCCTCACCCCTGCGTCTCCCCTCACTCTCCTCTCCCCTCATCCTCCTTTCCCCCCATCCGTCCTCTCCCATCTCCCTCCTCCCTCTCCTTTCCCCCTCTTCTCCCCCTCCTTCTCCCACTCTCCCGTCTCTGTCCCCTCTCACCCTCACCCTCACTCTCCC
>NC_091556.1:44099758-44109721 GCF_042767895.1 Penaeus vannamei | reverse complement strand
TGTGTGTGTGTGTGTGTGTGTGTGTGTGTGTATGTGTGTGTGTATGTTTGTGTGTTTTTTTTTGTGTTTGTATGTGTATGTGTGTTTTTTTTTGTGTGTGTGTGCTTGTGTGTGCGGTTGTGTGTGTTTCTCTGTGTATGTATGTGTGTATGTTTGTGTGTGTGTGTGCTTGTGTGTATGTGTATGTGTGTTTTTTTTGTGTGTGTATGTGTATGTGTGTTTTTTGTGTGTGTATGTGTATGTGTTTTTTTTTTTGTGTGTGTGTGTGTGTGTGTTTGTGTGTTTGTGTGTTTGTGTGTATGTGTGTATGTGTGTGTGTGTGTGTGTGTGTGTGTGTGTGGGATGATGGGATGATTACCCAGGAGTACGAAGCAAAACAGAAGTCGAAGGCCAAATACCAAACATTTATGCCTTGTTGTTTTATTAGTCTTTTTATTTTACCAAATTCAACCTTTGAGAGATTCGAGAGGGAGGAATGCAAAGTAAGAGGAGGGAGGGAGAGGGAGGGGTGATTCAGAGGAGTGGAAGGGAGGGAGAGGGAGGGAGGGTGGAGGGAGGGAGGAAAGCAGGGAGGGAAGGAGGGAGGGAGGGAGGGAGAGGAGGGAGGGAGGAGGAGAGGGATGACTAGAAGAGGGAAGGGAGGAGGGAGAGAAGGAGAGGAGGGAAGGAGGGATGACTTAGAGGAGGGAAGGGTAGGAGGGAGGGAGGAGGGAAGGAGGGAGGGAGGGAGGGAAGGAGGGAGGGAGGGAGAGAAGGAGGTGAGGGAGGGAAGGAGGGGAGGAAGGGAGGCAGGGAGATGACTAGGAGGGAGGGAAGGGAGGAGGGAGGGAGGAGAGGGAGGGATGACTAGAGGAGAGGGAAGGAGAGGAAGGAGGAGGGAGGGATGAAGGGAAGGAGGGAGGGAGGGAAGGAGGGAGGGAGGGAGGGGAAGGGGAGGGAGGGAGGGAAGGGAGGGAGGGAGAGAAGGGGAGGGAGAGGAGGGAGGGAGGGAAGGGAGGGAGGGAAGGAGGGAGGAGGTAAGCAGAGAGGGAGAGGAGGGAGGGAGGGAGTGGAGGGAGGGAAGGAGGGATGAAGGAAAGGTGGGAGGGAGGGAGGGAGGGAGGGAAGGAGGGAGGGAGGGAGAGAGAGAGAGAATGGCAACTGGGAGATTTGAAGAAGAAAATAGATCTCTGTTTGCACTGAAAACTAATAATGGTTTGGGTTTTGCTGATCCATTAAGAAAAAAAAAGTCTCTAGTCGTTATTGTTTATATTTTCCCACAATCTTTCATCCTTTTTCCCTCTCTTTCCGTCTCTTTCGCTTCTTCCTCCTCCTTGTCCCCTCTTCCTCCCCACCCTAAAGACCACTTCCGCCTTCTTTTCCCCACCTTAATTATGCACATCCTCCACCTTTCCCCTCCTTCTTTCATCCCTCCCCCCCTCATCCCTCTCCCCCTTCTTCCTCTCCTTCTCTCTCTCCCTCTTCCTTCCTTCCTTCCTTCCAGTCACCAAACGCACACACACACGCATCGCCTCAGCTCGTCAGAAACGTTTTCTCGTCCATACAAACGTTTCTGTGCTAAAGGGAGGGATTTATATGATAATTAAATGACGGTGAATTACGCTTGGCCAACGGAGAAGGCTAAGGGGGGGAGGGGAAGGGGAAAGAGGGGAGAGAGGGGAAGGGAGGTAAGAGAAAGGGAGAGGGGGAGAGAGGGGAAGGCTGGGGCAGGGAAGAGAGGGGGGGAGGGGAAGGGAGAGGGGAATGAAGGGAAGGGAAGAGAGGGGAGAGGAGAGAGGAAGAGGGGAAGAGAAAGGGAGAAGGGGAGAGGGCGGAGGGCGGTGGAGAGGGAGAGGGGAGAGATGTAAGAGAAAGGGAGAGGGGGAGAAGGGGATAGAGGGAAAGAGAGGGGAATGAGAGGCAGAGGGAGGAGAGGGAAGAGAGGCTGGGGAGAGGGGAATTGAAGGGGGGGGAGAGAAGGGAAGGAAGAAGGGGAGAGAGAGAAGAGGGAAGGGGAAGGAAAGAGAGGGGAGAGAGGGGAGAAGGGAAGAGAATGAGAGAGAAGAGAGAGAGGGGATGGGGATAAGGGGGAAGGCAAGGGGGAAGGCATAGGGCTTGGCGGGAGGGAAGAGAGGGGAGAGGGAGAGAGGAAGGCGAAGGAGAGAGAGAGACAGAGGGGGATGAGGATATGGGGGGAGGCAGATAGACAGAAGAGAGGATAGAGGGGCTGGAAAAGAAGAGAATGAGAAGAGAAGGGAAGAGAAGGAGAGGGAAGAGAAGAGAAGAGAAGAGAAGGAGAAGGGTATAAAAGGGAAGAGAAGGAGAAGGGAGGAGGGAAGAGGGGTATGGAAGGGTAGAGAAGGGAGAGAGGAGAAGGGGAAGAAGGTAAGGATCGAGGTTAGGACAACCTGACTCGCTCCGACTCATTAAGAGTTAGGATGACCTCGTTTTCCCGCTGCTTGATGACTTTGACCCGTCTTAATGACCTCGAGTCACGGGGTGATGGAATGCGGCGTACTCGGCAGGCAGGTTCTCTCTCTTATCTCTCTCGCGCGCTCTCTCTCTTTATCTCTCTTTCTCTCGCTTGATTTCTCTCTTTTTCTCAGTATCTCTTGAGTTCTCTCTTTTTCTCAGTATCTCTCGATTTCTCTCTTTTTCTCAGTATCTCTTGATTTCTCTCTTCCTTGATTTTTTTTTTCTCTCTGTATTTCTTGATTTCTTTCTGGTTTCACTTCTGTCTCTGTCTCTGTCTTGATTTTTCTGTCTCTGTCTCTGTCTCTGCTTCTCTCATCTCTGTCTCTCTGTCTCTCTGTCTCTCTCTCTCTCTCTCTCTCTCTCTCTCTCTCTCTCTCTCTCTCTCTCTCTCTCTCTCTCTCTCTCTCTCTCTCTCTCTTCCTGTGTATTTATATATATTCTCGTACGCGTCTATATGGCCATGCATATAAGTGTCTGTTTGTACATATGTATACACGTTTATATATAATCCTACCTACACACACCTTCCCATTCGCAATTAATTAACCCATAAACCCAAAATTGACAGATTCATCGACATTTTCCCCACACTTTACCACCTGGCAGATGGTGTCAAAGGCTATCGGCTCATTTAAGAGAGGTTTCCATCGCCCAAGGGAGGTTGGCGTGCTTCGGAACCTTCCTCCGGTCAGCTGTGAGTGGGTTTTCGAACAGCTGATGGCTTGGGAGCTTCGTGAGAGGGCGTGGGAGGTTTCTTTTGAGGGGGGGGGGGTATTGCTGTCAGGGGTTGGGGTTTCAATCCTTTGTTTTGAATCTATATTTCTGTCTAGTTTTTTTTTTTTTTTTAATCTGTTGCTGTGTTTGTTACTTTCGTTCTCTCTTTCTTTCTGTCTTTGTCTGTCTGTCTGTCTGTGTGTCTCTCACTCTTTCTCTCTCTCTCTCTCTCTCTCTCTCTCTCTCTCTCTCTCTCTCTCTCTCTCTCTCTCTCTCTCTCTCTCTCTCTCCTCTCCCTCTCTCTCTCTCTGTCTGTCTGTCTCTCTCTCTCTCTTTCTCTCTCTATCTGTGTATGTGTATATGCGTTATAGATACAATTGTCAATCTCAATCTCTTATTCATCTTTATCAGTTTTTTTTTCTCATATTCTTTTTATGCTCTCTCCCCCCATCCAAAACATCCCCCACTCACCCTCCCCTATCCTATTCTTTCCCCATCTCTCTCTCCCTTATAGCCTTAGTCTTCTCCCCCTCCCCAAACACCCCCACCTCCACCCCCTCCCTCCTTCCCTCTCTCCCATTCAACATATCTTCCCTCCTCCTCATACTTCCTCCCTTCTCTCTATCCCCCTCCTCAGTCTCCCCCACTCCGACATTTCCCATCCTCCATTCTTCTATCTCTTCATCCTCCCCATTTTCCCATCCTTCTATCCATCCTACACGTCTCTCCCCTTTCTCCACTCTCTCCTACCCTCTATCCATCAACCCTCCCCCCCTCTCCCCATCCTTCTATTCTCCTCTTCCTCCCCTCCATCCCCATCCTTCCATCCTTAAACCCTCCCTCCATCCCATCCTGCCATCCTTCACTCCCACTCCCCATCCTTTCCACCTCCTCCCCATCCCACCTCTCATCCCTCCCCTCCTTATCTCTTCCTCTCCACCTCTCCCCCATCCTCCCATCCTCCCCTCCCACCCAACCCCATCCTCCCATCCTTCCAATCTCTTCAACGTTAATTATCTTTTCCTCCCCCAACCCCCCCAACCCCCCCCCCCCCTCCCCCGCCGTCTTCTCGATGCGATGACGTGTCTATCTTCGCTCGGGCATATGACTGTCTGACTGACTGTCACTTGACTGTCTGGAACGGCGAGCGACGGCTGTATGTAACAGTCTTGTGTGTGTGTGTGTGTGTGTGTGTGTGTGTGTGTGTGTGTGTGTACCTATGAATATTTATAAATATATAGTATATATATACATACTTACATAAATGCACACACACACACACACACACACACACACACACACACACACACACACACACACACACACACACACACACACACACACACACACACACATACACACACACACACACACACACACACACACACACACACACACACACACACACACACACACACACACACACACACACACACACACACACGCACACACACACACATTATATATACATATGCATGTGTGTGTGTGTGTGTGTGTACGTATACATTCATACACACGCACACAACCCCATTACACACACTCTATACCCAAACAAAGAAACCCCGTTAATGTGTCAGTTCTTCGCTCGAGCAAGAAAAGGGAAAAGAATAAACACATTTTCTCTTTATTACTATTATCATTATTTTTTTTGTCGCCTCCTCCCCGTCGTGCCTAATTAGGTCTGACGTCACTTTGGTATCTCTTTCATATTTTTCTGCTCTTTTTCCTCTTGCTTTTATTTGGAGGGTTATTATTATTATCATCTTTTGTTTTTTATCTTCATTTTGTTTATTTATTTATTTTTGTTTTTGTTTTTGTTTTCTTGGGCTCTTTGTTCGTATGTTTATCTTAATCTTTCTTTTTTCTCTTTCTTTCGTTCTTTTTAAAATAATTTTGCTCGTTTTTATGATAATTATCTTTTTTTAATTATTAATTTGTTCGTTTGTCAGTAATTGTAATAACAACAATAGTTACAAAGAACATTGCTTCTACTACTACAACTATCACTTCAAAACAACAACAACAAATACAATCCCTCCGGCAAGACGACAACAAAAGCAACAACAAGAACAAAAAAAATATGATTTATTACTGCAATACAATAACAATGGAGCCAAGGACATTAGTAGATTAATGCTACTTCTACAACGATTATTAATAAAAAAAATAACAAACAAACTACAGCTTCGAATATAACTACAACTGCAACACCAACAAAAAAAAACAACGATGAAAACAACAACAACAACAACAAAAAACGGCAGAAAAGATCAATAAAAAACGACAACAAAAATTATGAAATGAAAATACGAAATAAAGAGAGAGACAAAAAAAAAAAAACAGATTAAAAAGGACAAACAAAACCGGAATAAAAAGCAACAATAATGACAAAACAAAACAAAAAACAACAAAAGGGACAAAAGACTAAAGCAAAAACAACAACAATAACAAAAAAGAAAAGAAAATAACAACAAAAAGATATACTCCTACTATCGACTCATAAAAAAAAGAAAGAGATAGAAAACATAAACCAAAAATAGCGCTAAGTTCACGACCCAAAAAAAGTGCAAAACAAGAGGCTTAAAATATGAACAATTTCAACCCCTGAGAAACAATTGTATTTTAGACGCAGTCCGCTTCTTTCTTTCTTTCTTGTTTTCTTTCTTTGTTTTCTTCGTTTTCTTTTTTCTCATTTTTTTTGTTGGTTTAATGAATAGAAGACGGTGGGTTTGCAGGGGTGGAGGGAGAGGGGGGAGAGAGAGGGGGGGAGGGAAGGTGAGTGAGAAGGTGGAGGGAAGGGAAGGGGGTAAGGGTGGAGGGGGAGGGGGTGAGAGAGGGGAGGGAAGGGGTATGAGAGGGTGAGAGAGGGAAGGGAAGGGTAGGAAGGAGGGAAGGGGAGGGGGTGAGAGGGGAGGGAAGGGGTATGAGGAGGGTGGGAGAGGGGAGGGAAGGGGGTAGGATTGTGGAGGGAAGGGGGGGAAAGGGGTAGGGAAGGGGTATGAGAGGAGGGGTTGGGGATGAGGGAAGGGGTATGAGAGGGATGGGAGGGAAGAGGGTAAGAGATATGAGAGGGTGAGAGGGGAGGGAAGGACATTGTGATGGAGGGAAGGAGGTAAGGAGAAAGAGGAGAATATAAGGAAGTTTAGCGCGTGGAGGGAAGGAGGCATGAGAAAGCATTGGAGGAATAGAAGGGTTTAGCGTGAGGGCAAAGAGAAGACAGGATTGGAAGGATAGGTGGGACAGCAAAGAAAAGGGGAAGGCCTTAGAGAACAAGGAGAAGGGAAGATGTAAGTAGTTGGAGAAAAGGGAAGGAATTAATAGAGACTAAGGCGAATAGTGGGAAGGAGAAGAGGGTAGAAAGAAGGGATTTAGAGGAGAAAGAGAAGAGAAAGAGAGTAGGAAAGAGAGTAGGAAGGCAAGAAGGGAAAGGGAAGTGTGGAGGGAAGAACCTTGGAATTGGAGGGTGGAAGAAGAAGGAAGGGAGAAGATGGAGGGTGGAGGAACAGGTAGATAGGAGACAGAAGGAAGAGGAGGAAAGAGAAAGAGAATTAGGTCGAAAGGAAGGAGGTAAGAGTGGAGGATAGGAGGTAGGGGGTAGAAGGGGGAGGAGGAATTGGTGATAAGGGTAGAGGGAAGGGCGTAAGGGAACGGGTTGACCTTCTCCTACTCCTCCTCTTCTTCTTCCTTCTCCTCCTCTCTCTCTTCCTCCTTCCTGTTCCCTACCTCCTCCTCCTCATTTTTTTTCCCCTTCCCCTCTCCCGTCCTCCACCCATCTATCTTTCCTCTCCTCCTCTCCTTCCGTCCCTCCACCCATCTATCCCGTCCTCCTCTCCCTTCCCTCCACCCATCCTCCTCCCTCCCTCTCCGCTCCATCTCCTCCTCCCACCCTCCCTCCCCCCTCTCTCCTCTCCCTCCCACCACCTCCTCCCTCCTCCCTTTTTTCCTCCTCCTCCCACCCTCCCTCCTTCCCTCTCCTCCTTCCCACCCTCCCCTCCCTCCCCTCCCTCCCTCCGACACCGCATCCGGGCATTCATGTTAAATGCCAGAGAGCCTCAGCTGTCTCGCCGCCTCAAGGGAGACCTGGGAACTCGCATCATTTTCATGAGGGTAAAAAGGAGAGGGAAGGAGACTCTGGGAACTCGCATCATTTCTCTCTCGAGGTGTGTGTGCGTTGGAGAGGGAAGGGGGGCGGGGGTGGGTGGGAGGGGAGGGGTGGGAGGGGGTGGGGGGGGAGGGGGGGGAGGGAGGGAGAGGAGGGGGGTGGGAGAGGAGGGGGGCAGGGGGAAAGGGAGAGGGATGGAGGGAGGGAGAGGAGGTGAGAGGGGAAAGGGGTGTGGAGAGGAGGGGAGAGGGGGAGGGTGGGAGAGGAGGGGGAAGGGGGGAAAGGGAAGGAGGGAGGGAGAGAAGGAGGGTGGGAGAGGAGAGGGTAAAGGTGTGTGGGAGATGGAGGGAGAGAGAGGAGGGGGGAAAGGGGGATGGGAGGGAGAAGGGGGGCAAAGAAAAGAGGGAGGGTGGGAGAGAGGGTAAAAGAGGAGAGGGGGAAAGGCGGGTGGAGGGAGGGAGAGAGGGAGAGTGGATGGGAGAGTGAGGGGGAGGTGGGGGAAGAGGGAAAAAGGGGGAAAGGGAGGGAGAAAGAGAGGATTGTGGGGAATAGGTGTGGGGAGGGGAAGGAGGGAGGAGGGAGGGAAAGGGTAGGGGAAGAAGGGAGAGGAGGAGAAAGGACAGTTAGGGAAGGAAGGATAGGAGGAGAGGGATGAGGGAAAAGGTAGATAGGAACCAAGGGGAGGGGTGGATGGGTATGGGTAGGGAAGGGATAGAGAGGAGGGGGGGGGTGGGGGAAGTGTGGGGGATAGGTAGATAGATAGATGGGTAGATAGATAGATAGATAAATAGATAGATAGATAGAGAGAGAGAGAAATATTGATAGACAGATAGATAGAGAGAAATATAGATAGATAAATGAATAGATAGAGAGAGAGATAGAGAAATATAGATACATAGATAGATAGATAGAGAAAGAGAGAGAGAGAAAGAGAGACACAGGAAGAGAGAGACAGACAGAGAGAGAGAGAGAGTAGAAGGGAGAGAGAGAGAGAGAGAGAGAGAGAGAGAGAGAGAGAGAGAGAGAGAGAGAGAGAGAGAGAGAGAGAGAGAGAGAGAGAGAGAGAGAGAGAGAAATATAAATAGATAGAGAGAGAGAGAGAGAGAGAGAGAGAGAGAGAGAGAGAGAGAGAGAGAGAGAGAGAGAGAGAGAGAGAGAGAGAGAGAGAGAGAGAGAGAGAGAGAATATAAATAGAGAGAGAGAGAAGAGAGAGAGAGAGAGAGAGAGAGAGAGAGAGAGAGAGAGAGAGAGAGAGAAAGAGAGAGAGAGAGAGAGAGCAAGAGAAATATAAATAGAGAGAAAAAAAATAGAGACAGAAATATAGAGAGATAGAAAGAGAGAGAGAGAGATAGAGGTAGAGGTATATAGATATAGATATAGATATAGATATAGATAGAGAGAGAGCGTGAAGAGGAAACGGAGAAAACAGAAATTCGTTTTCAACATCGAAACGCGATACGAGATCAACGCCAGAATTCAAGCCGTTATGATGGGTTTCATAGTTTGATGTGTTGATCTTACGTGGAGGAGGAGGAGGGGGGGGCGGGAGGCGAGGGGGAGGAGGGAGTGAGGGGAGGATGGGGAGGAAGGGAGGGAAGGATGTGGGTGTGGGCGGGGAGGGGGGAGGCGGGGAGTGATGGGGAGGAGGGGTTGGGAGGGGGTGAATGGGGGTGAATGGGGGAGGAAGTGAGTGAGGGGAAGGATGGTGTGGGTGGGGGGAGGCGTGGGGGGGTGAATAGGAGAGGAGGGGTTGGGAGGGGGTGAATAGGGGAGGAAGGAGGGGTGGGATTGATATTTGATTATGATTAATTGCAATGCGAGGTGTGGGAATGCGTGTGAGGAGGATGGTAATAGGTGTCAAATATTGTGATAATTGATGTGTGGTTTTTTTTCGGTTGTTTTTTATTTTGTTTTTATTCATCCTAATTGATAATTGATGTGATTTTTTTTCAGTTGTTGTTTATTTTGTTTTTATTCATCCTAATTGATGTGATGGAGATATTTTTATTTATTTATTTATTTTTAAGGTGTGGAATCCATTATGATTAATGGTTTGATTGTGTGTTTTATTTTTGTTGTTGTTGTTGTTTTTTTTATTTTATTTTTATTCGTCATAATTGATGTGATGGCGATTTTTATTTTATTTTTTTTTTTTTTATTTTTTTGGTTGTGGAATTCATTATGATTAATGGTTTGATTGTGTTTAGGGGGGGGGAGGGGAGGAGGGGGTGGTTATGAGGAAAGAGTACATACACACACATATATACACGTATACATACGTACATATACGCACACATACACACATACGTACATACACACACACACACACACACACACACACACACACACACACACACACACACACACACACACACACACACACACACACACACACACACACACACACACACAGAACCATATATAGAACCATAAAAACGAAAGAAAAATAACAATAGATAAATAAAAAAATGAAATAAGAAGAAAAAAGATAAATACTCTTTTCAGTACAATGAAATTAGGATTTCTGAATAATAATGAAAAATCTGAAGAAAAAAAAGTTTATGAATTTATGAAGCATTGGAAAAACATTTCCTGAACAATGGGAATAAAAAAGGAAAAAAGAAAAAAAGAAAGAAAAAAAAGGGAATAGAAAAGGAAAGGACAAAAAGAAGCGAAAAGGGAAACACAGAAGA
>NC_091556.1:44089758-44092258 GCF_042767895.1 Penaeus vannamei | reverse complement strand
ACCCCTTGCTTCCCCCTCCCTCAACTACTTTCCTTGTCTTCTCCTCTCTTTCTCTCTTTCTTTCTTCTTCCTTCATCTTTCTTCTGTGCTTCATTTTTTTGCTTGTTTTTTTTTTTCTCTTCCTATTTTTTTACTTTCATCTCCTTCTTTTATTCTTTCTCTTTCTCTTCTGTGTTTCGATCTCTCCTCCCTCCTCCTCTTCCTCTCTCTTCTCTTTGCTCTTCATCTCTCCTTCGAACCTTCTCTCTCTCTCCTCTTTCATCTCCTCCCATTCTTTCTACCTCCTCTCACCCCTTCCTATTTGCTCTCTCTCTCTTCTTTCCTCTCCTTCCATTTTTCCTCATTTTTCTATCCTTTCCATCTTTCCTCCTCCTCCCTCTCTCTTCCTCCTTCTTCATCTCCTTCCATCTTTCCTCCTCCTCTCACTCTTCCCATCCTTCTTCCTCCTCTTCGCACTCCTCTCCCCATCCCTTCCTACCCCTCTCCTTCCTCCTCCTTCCCCTTCACTCATCCTCCCTACCTCCCCTCCTCCTTCCTCTCTCCCCCACCTCACCACACCCACTCCCCCTCCCTCCCCCCCACCTCACCACGCCCACTCCCCCTCCCTCCCCCCCCTCCCTCCCCCCCATACCTCACCACGCCCACTCCCCCTCCCTCCCTCTCCCCCACCTCACCACGCCCACTCCCCCCACCTCACCACGCCCACTCCCCCCCCCCACCTCACCACGCCCCCCCGTATCTCTTACTTAGATGGCGTTAGAGTGGCACTTGAGACATGCGGTGGAGATTTAGTTTTGGTTGTTCGCTTGTTTGGGTTTCGTCTTGATTAGTTGATTGGGTCGTTTGCTTGTTTTTTGTTTGTTTGTTTGTTTGTTTCTACTTATTATTCTGTCTTTGTTTTTTTTTTTATTATTCTTATGCATTTTTTTTTTTTGGAGGGGTAGGTTTTTTTTCTTTTTTTCTTCATCTTTTTCTCCATTTCTCTTTCTGCCTGCGTCTCTCTCTCTCTCTATATATATATATATGTCTGTCTCTCTATCTCTCTCTCTCTCTCTCTCTCTCTCTCTCTCTCTCTCTCTCTCTCTCTCTCTCTCTCTCTCTCTCTCTCTCTCTCTCTCACTCTCTCTCTCTCTCTCTCTCTCTCTCTCTCTCTCTCTCTCTCTCTCTCTCTCTCTCTCTCTCTCTCTCTCTGATATTATTCATTTTTATTATCGCTTACGTAAATCTTCCTTTGTTATGCCAATTCCATCATTTTCTCTATCAGAATTTTTGAATAAGTAAAAAAATGAAAAAAGTCATTACCATCAATATTTACTCTATATGATTTATACATTGCACTCACGATGAGGAAAAAATATATATATATGCATATGTATGTTTGTCTCTGTATGCATTTGAATATTCATTTTCTGGCATATGAAAAAAGTCCTGGATGAATATTATTTCTATTGTACATCGACCTTTTAAAAGAATTATTCATTATTATTATTATTCCTCTTATCTTCTTTATTTCTATTTTTGATTCAACGAATGGATACAATAATATGTCTAAAAATATGTTTTTTTTTGTTTTTTTTTGCATTATTATCAAGACTTTTATCATTATCATTACTGTCATTATTTATATAGTTATTTTCATGATAATTATTGATATTATTATCATTGGTATTGTTATCATCATTATCATTGTCATTATTATGATTTAACGCAATCATCCTAACGAAATAACAATCAATTAATTAACTAAAAGAGAGAAGAAAAGAAAGAAAAAAAAAGGAAAAAAAGCGGACTCAGAACAACAATGACAACAACAACAGCAAAAATAATCCCATACAAAGCTTTCTGTATTATTAAGTCCCCTCCCCTTTTTTTCTCTCTGTCTCTCTCTTTTCTCTCTCTGTCTCTGTCTGTCTGTCTGTCTGTCTGTCTCTCTCTCTCTCTCTCTCTCTCTCACTCTCTCTCTCTCTCTCTATCTCTGTCTCTATCTCTCTCTCTCTCTCTCTCTCTCTCTCTCTCTCTCTCTCTCTCTTTCTCCCTCCCTCTCCTCTCTCTCTCTCTCTCTCTCTCTCTCTCTCTCTCTCTCTCTCTCTCTCTCTCTCTCTCTCTCTCTCTCTCTCTCTCTCTCTCTCTCTCTCTCTCTCTCTCTCTCTCTCTCTCTCTCTCTCTCTCTCTCTCTCTCTCTCTCTCTCTCTCTCTCTCCCTCCCTCCCTCTCCTCCCTCTCCTCCCTCCCTCCCTCCTCCCTCCCTCCTCTCCCACCCCTCTCTCATTCTTCTTTTTTCTGTACTCTCTCTCTCTTCTTTTTTTTTTTTTTTTTTTTTTTCGCTTAACGGCTGAGGGAACCCACAGTGCCTGGCCTGGAAGAGTGCCGTCACAGCTAGCACACACATTTTAGTTAATCAAATTTGCCGTATGCAGATTAGGCCGCAGATTGTGATGCAACAACGGATGCTTTGTTTGTTTGTTTACACGCTGTGCGGGGGGGAGGGGGAGGGGTTAGGG
>NC_091556.1:44007258-44009758 GCF_042767895.1 Penaeus vannamei | reverse complement strand
TACAACAACAAACAACAAACAAACAACAACAACAAACAACAACAACAACAACAACAAACAACAACACAAACAAAAAACAGCAAACAACAACAACAACAACAAACAAACAACAACAAACAACAACAACAACAACAAACAACAAAACAACAAAACAACAAAAAACAACAACAACAACAACAACAAACAACAAACAACAACAAACAAAACAGCTATTGGTGTTTGAGTATTAGTGCTCGAATGGACCAAACATCACTTCCCTTTTTTTTCAAATTCAAAATCGCATTCCTATTCAACCATGCGGGCTCAATACAAAAAAAACAAAAAGAAAAAAAAAAACAAAAAAATAAAAAAAAGGTGTGATGGGGATTATTATGCGTCACCAGCGAAGATGATGGGGGGAGGAGGCAGGAGGGTGAACTAGGTGGGGGGGGAGGGCTGGGAGGGGGGATGAACTAGGGGGGAGGAAAGAGGGAAAAGGAGGGAGAGAGGAGGAAGAATGGGGGGGGTGCTGGAGGGGATGAACTGGGGGGGGGAGGGGAAAGAAGGGTGGAGATATGAGGAGGAGGAGGAGAGAGAGAGAAGAGGGATGAGGGATGAACGGAGGGAGAAGGAAGGAGGATAGAGAGTGGGAGAGGGTAAATGAAAGGGGGAGAGAGAAGGAGGTGGATAAATGAAACGGAGGGAGAGGAAGGGGAGAGGGAGGGAGACAGGGAAGGGAGTGAGATGAGAGAGGAGGAGAGAGAAATGAAATCCTGGGGGAGAGAGGGGAGAAGAGGGGGAGAGAGGGGTGGAAGGGATAAATGAAAGGGGGAAGGATGGGGGAGAGGGAGGGAGAGGAAGGGGGAAGGGGGAGGAGAGGAGGGGGGGATAAATGAACGGGGGGAGAAGGGGGAGAGGGAGAAAAGAGGGTGAAGGGATGGGATAAATAAAAGGGTGTATAGGACAGGGAAGGGACAGAGAGGGAGGGCGGGGAAATGGAGAGGTGGAGAGATGGGAGGAAGAAGTGAGGGAAAGGTTGGAAAGGCTAAGATAATAAATGAACATGGAAGTGAGGAAAGAGGTGAGAGAAGGTGAAAGGTGATAATTGAAGGAAAATGAAACAAATTTAAAGTAGACAGAAGGAGTTGAGAGGAGTGGAGGGCACTGAAGGGGTTTGAAAGGAGTTGAAAGTGGATGGAGTGGAGTTGAAAAGGTGGAAGGGGAAGACGGAGTTAGACAGGGGAGAAAGAAGGTGTTAAAAGGAGACGGAGAGAAAAGAGAAGGGAGAGAGAGGGAGAAGAAAGGACCAAAAGAGAAAAAAAGTAAGAAAGAGAGAGAGATAAAAAAGGACAGACACGTAAATAACGATCAATGAACAATAGAAATAATCAAATAGTCGAATAAAAGACAAAACTTAAACAAATTACAGCAAGAAGGAGAAGGATAAAAAAAATCAGGAAAAAAAATAAAAGTAATACATTAATACCAAAAAAATGGAGAAATAACAAGAATCCATAAGAAACAATAAACAAACAAACAAACAAAAAAGCGACTAAGGACACAAACCAAAGCAAATCGAAGAAAGAGAGAAAGAGGAAGAACGTAAGAAGTGAAACAAAGACGTAAACTCTTATCATGATAGATAACATAATTAAAGAGTATTTAATGTGGACTATATTGGCAACATCTATTTCAGTATTTTCCATAAGTCAGGGGCAGACTGAGGGAGAGGGGAGAGAGAGAGAGAGAAGGAGGGGAGAGAAAGAGGAAGGGTGAGAGAGATAGAAAAAAGGCAGGGGAGAGAGAGAGAGAGAAGGAGGGGAGAGGAGGAGGCGAGAAAGAGGAAGGGGTGAGAGATAGAAAGAAGGGAGGGGAGGGGGAGAGGGAGAGGGGAGAGAGAGAAAAGAGGGCGGGGAGGGAGAAGAGGAGGGAGAGGAAAGGGAAGAGAAGGAGGGGAGGGAGAAGAGGAGGAGAGAGAGAAGGTGAGGGGATGGAAGCAGAGAGAGAGAAGGGAGGGAGGGGATAGGGGAGGGAGGGAGAGAGAAGATACGGAGGAGGAAAAGGAGAGAAGAGGGTTGGGGAAGAAAGAGAGAGAAAGAAAAGAGAGGAAGGAAAGAAATGAAAGGGAGAGGAGAAAAGGGCGTTAAGGAAAGGAGAAAGAGGAGAAAGAGGAAAGAGGAGATGAATAGAAGAGGGAAAGAGAGGGTGCGAAAAGGGGAGAGGCGAGAGGCTGAAAAAGGGGAAAGGGAAAGAGGTTGTGAAAGAAATAGGAGAGAAAGGGAAAGGACGAGAGTTGGAAAGGACAGAAAATGAGAGATAGAAAGAAAGAGAAGAAGAAAATGAGAAAAAGAGAGGTTTATTTTAGGAAGATGAGAATCCAAGACAAATCAACAAATAGTTTAATCGATAGACAGATACAAAAAATAATAACATAAACACAGACAATGATAGATTAAAAAAGCGACAAAGAAACAAAAAATAAGAGCAGGAGATAATGATTTTAAGATAAAAAAAAAAGACA
>NC_091556.1:43991718-43999258 GCF_042767895.1 Penaeus vannamei | reverse complement strand
TTTTGGGGGTTTTTTTTCTTTTTTTAAAAATTATTTTAAAAAGGTGTTTTTGTTTTTTTTTTTTTTGTGTTTCCAGTTTTTTGTTTTTTTGGGGTTTTTTTTGTTTGGGAAACCGTGTTTGTGTTTTTGTTTGTTTTTCTTTGTTTGTGTAAATGTCCAGCTGTTATGTGTCACTTTTGTTTGTTTTTCTTTGTTTGTGTAAATGTCCAGCTGTTATGTGTCACTTTTGTTTGTTTTTCTTTGTTTGTGCAAATGTCCAGCTGTTGTGTCACTTTTGTTTGTTTTTCTTTGTTTGTGTAAATGTCCAGCTGTTATGTGTCACTTTTGTTTGTTTTTCTTTGTTTGTGCAAATGTCCAGCTGTTATGTGTCACTTTTGTTTGTTTTTCTTTGTTTGTGTAAATGTCCAGCTGTTGTGTCACTTTTGTTTGCTTTTCTTTGTTTGTGCAAATGTCCAGCTGTTATGTGTCACTTTTGTTTGTGCAAATGTCCAGCTGTTATGTGTCACTTTTGTTTGTTTTTCTTTGTTTGTGCAAATGTCCAGCTGATATGTGTCACTTTTGTTTGTTTTTCTTTGTTTGTGTAAATGTCCAGCTGTTGTGTCACTTTTGTTTGCTTTTCTCTGTTTGTGCAAATGTCCAGCTGTTATGTGTCACTTTTGTTTGTTTTTCTTTCTTTGTGTAAATGTCCAGCTGTTATGTGTCACTTTTGTTTGTTTTTCTTTCTTTGTGTAAATGTCCAGCTGTTATGTGTCCCTTTTGTTTGTTTTTCTTTGTTTGTGCAAATGTCCAGCTGTTATGTGTCACTTTTGTTTGTTTTTCTTTGTTTGTGCAAATGTCCAGCTGTTATGTGTCACTTTTGTTTGTTTTTCTTTGTTTGTGTAAATGTCCAGCTGTTATGTGTCACTTTTGTTTGTTTTTCTTTGTTTGTGCAAATGTCCAGCTGTTATGTGTCACTTTTGTTTGTTTTTCTTTGTTTGTGCAAATGTCCAGCTGTTTGCTTTGATGTATTGGTGGTTTGTACGTTCGGAAGATACGTATTTATGCATTTGCTTTGTTTGTTTGTGTAAGTCTCCAGCTCTCTGACTTCATACATTCGTCAGATACGTGTTTATGTGACGAGTTTCCTTTGTTTGTTTGTGTCCAGCTGTTTGTGTCTATGTCTGGTTGTCAGGGAAGGGCGTTCTCTATCAGACTCGTTATCAGACCCGTGCCTAGCCAGCTGTGGGCGGCAGGGAGTCTTGGTGTCCAGCTGGGTCGTGTCAGCTGGGGAGAAATGCGGTAGATTGAATGTGCCTTTAATTATTATTATTATTTTTTTTAGGTTTGATTGGTAGATTTTTAATTTTTTTATTTATTTGATCTGATTTGGAAAAATCGATTTTCTTTTGTCTCCATTTTCGTTTTTTTTTCCTTACTCGTATTTTTTAAAATTTTTTTATTTGATTTGATTTTCTAAAAAAATGATTTTCTTTTGTCTCTATTTTCGTTTTTTTTCTTCTTCTTCTTTACTCTCTTTCTCTTTCTTTAAATTTCGTCATCTTATCATTCCTTCCCCTTTCTCTTTCCCTCCTTCTCCTCTTTAGAGGTACCTCCCTCATTTTTCCTTTCTCTCTCTCTCTCTCCTTCTCTTTTCTTTTCTCCCCTTTCCCCCTCCCTCTCACTCTCTCTCTATTTGTCCCTTTCTCTCTCTTTCTCATTCTCCCTTTCCCTCACTTCCTTCCTCCATCCCTTCCTATCTCTCTCTCATTCTCCCTCTCCCTCCCTTCCTATTTCTCTCTCATTCTCCCTTTCCCTCTCTCCCTTCCATCCTCCCTCTCGCTCTCTCTCTCATTCTCCCTTTCCATCTCCCTTCCACCCTCCCTCTCACTCTCTCTCTCACTCCCGCTTTCCCTCACTCCCTTCCATCCTCTCTCTCTCTCTCATTCTCCCTTTCCCTCTCCCTTCCACCCTCCCTCTCACTCTCTCATTCTCCCTTTCCCTCTCCCTTCCACCCTCCCTCTCATTCTCCCCTTTTCCCTCTTCTCCCTTCCTTCCCTCCCTCTCGCTCTCTCTCTCATTCTCCGTTTCCCTCACTCCCCCTTCCATCCTCTCTCTCTCTCTCTCTCTCTCATTCTCCCTGCCTCCCTTTTCCGCCCTTTTCCCCTCTCTCTCTCTCTCTCATTCTCCGTTTCCCTCCCTTCCTCTCTCCCTTCCTATCTCTCTCTCTCTCATTCTCCCTTTCCCTCCCTTCCTCTCTCTCTCTCTTCCCTTTTCTTTACCCGCTTCCTCGTCCTCCTCCTCAACATCAACTAAATCTAATCTTATGAAAAATTACGAGCTGAATCATCAACAGCAACTGGCCATTCCGCCATGTACACACACGCACGCACACACACACACACACTCACGCACACACACACACACACAGTCACACACAGGTAAAACTACACGAATCACACATAACCTCCCCAACACACACACACATCCCACCCACAAACACACCTACACACCCACAAACACACCTACACACACACACACACACACATATAACCCCCCAACACACACCTACACATACCACCCACACACACACACAAACACACACACACACACACACACACACATGATGTAGGTAAATTGCCTGTGGTTCTTCCTCCTTGGAAAGCCATATGTCAAAGGATGAGACTGACGATGCAGACTCGAGTATCTGAAGAGAGTCAAAATTGCCAATGTTTCATTTCTTTTTTATAAACTTATTTTTATTTTTTTTCTCTCTCGCTTTTTTTTTTTTTTTCTTTTTTTTTTGGTTGTGGGTGTGTGTGTGTAGGAGGGATGGGGGTTGTGTGTGTGGGTGTGCGTGTGGGTGTGTGTGTGGGAGGGATTGTGTGTGTGTGTGTGTGTGTGTGTGTGTGTGTGTGTGTGTGTGTGTGTGTGTGTGAGTGAGTGTGTGTGTGGGTGGATGGGTCTGTAGGTGTGTGTATTGGTGTGCGTGTGAGAGGGGAGGGATTTTGTGTGTGTTTGTTTGTTTGTTTGTGTGGGTATTTATATATGTATATGTGTGTCTGTGCGTGTATTTGTTTGTGAGTGTGATGTGTATGTATCTGTATACATTTGCGTGTGTGCCTGTGCGTGTGCATATGTATTAGTATGTGCGTTCTCGTTTATGTGAGCGTGTATGTACGTATATGTATGTATGTACGTGACCTTAATAGTATCTCCACCGGCTATTGCAACATCCAGTTATACATTTCCCTCGATTTTGGGCTCAACTCCAACAGGAAAGAATAAAGGAGAGGAAGAAGGAGAAGCGAAGATGATCAAAGGGAAGGGATGATGACAGAGAAAATGAAGAGGGAAATAGCATGGAATCACGTAGATATGAATGCAGAGAGAGAGGGAGAGAGGAAGAGAGGGAAAGAGGGAGAGAGGGAGAGAGGGAGAGAGGGAGGGAGGGAGGGAGGGAGGGGGGGAGGGAGGGAGGAAGGAAGGGAAGGAAGAAGGAAGGAAGGAAGGAAGGAAGAGGAAGGAAGGAAGGAAGGAAGGAAGAAGGAAGGGAGGGAGGGAGGAGGAGGGAGGTAGAGGGAGAGAGAGAGAGAGAAAGGGAGGGAGAGACAGAAAAAGAAGCACAAAGAAGACAGACAGACAGAAAGATAAAGAAGGTAAAAGGAAACAGAGAGAGAGAGAGAGAGAGAGAGAGAGAGAGAGAGAGAGAGAGAGAGAGAGAGAGAGAGAGAGAGAGAGAGAGAGAGATTGAGAGAGCAAAAGAGAATGAATGAGAGAGAGAGAGAGAGAGAGAGAGAGAGAGAGAGAGAGAGAGAGAGAATGAGAGAGAGAGAGAGAGAGAGAGAGAGAGAGAGAGAGAGAGAGAGAGAGAGAGAGAGAGAGAGAGAGAGAGAGAGGAGAGAGAAAAGAGACAAAGAGAGAAACAGAAAAGAGAGAAACAGAAAGACAGACAGACAGTGAAAGAGAGAGAGAGAGAGGAAGACAAAGAGACAGAGAGAAAAAGAGAAACAGAAAGACAGACAGACAGAGAAAGAGAGAGAGAGAGAGGAAGACAAAGAGAGACAGGGAGAGAAAGAGAAACAGAAAGACAGACAGACAGACAAAGAGAAAGACAAAGAGACAGGAAGACAAAGAGACAGAGAGAGAAAGAGAGAGACAGAAAGACAGACAGACACAGACAGACAGACACATCCCCGCCATCCCATCGCAGGCAGCAAGAGCAGGCAGATTTTGAGACATCTAAAAATATCCCAAAGTTGTTTATGTTTGGGTGTTTATATCCCAACTGTCCGGATGTCGTTCTAGCCCTCCTCCTTCTCTTCCTTTTCCTTCTCTTCCTCGCTCTCTCTCTCTCTATCTATCTCTCTCTCTCTCTCTGCCTCTCTCTCTCTCTTTCTCTCTCTCTCTTCTGCTCCCTCTCTCTTTCTTTCTCTCAGTCTCTTTCTTCTCAGCTTTCCTGTCTCCTCCTCTTTCTTCTCTTCCCTGCTCCTCCTTCTTCTTCCTTCTCCTTCCCTCTTCCTTTTCCTCCTCCTCTTCCTCTTTTCTTCTCTCTTCCCTGTCTCCTTCCTCTTCCTCTTTCTTCTTCTTTTTCCTGCTCCTCCTTCTCTTCCTCTTCTTTTTCCTTCTTTTCCTCCTCTTCTTCTTTCTTCTTCTTTCTCTGTCTCATCCTCTTCTTCTTCTTCTTCCTTCTCCTCCTCCTCTTCTTCTTTCTCAGCTTCTCTTTCTGCTCTTTCCTTCTTTCTTTCTCTTCCTGCTCCTCCTCTTTCGTCTTTCTCTCTTTCTCTTCCTGCTCCTCTTTCTTCTCTTCCTGCTCCTCCTCTTTCTTCTCTTCCTGCTCCTCCTCTTCGTCTTTCTTCTCTTCCTTCTCCTCCTCTTTCTTCTCTTCCTGCTCCTCCTCTTCCTTCTCTTCCTCTTCCTTCTCCTCCTCTTCGTCTTTCTTCTCTTCCTGCTCCTTCTCTTCCTCTTTCTTCTCTTCCTGCACATCCTCTTCCTCTTTTCTTCTCTTCCTCCTCCTCCTCCTTCTCTTTCTTCTTCCTCCTCCTCCTCTTCTTCTTTCTTCTCTTCTTGCTCCTCCTCTTCCTCTTTCTTCTCTTCTTGCTCCTCCTCTTTCTCTTTCTTCTCTTCCTGCTCCTCCTCTTCTTCTTCCTTCTTTTCCTCCTCCTCTTCTTCTTCCTTCTCTTCCTGCTCCTCCTCCCCTTCTCTCTTCCTCTTCTTCTTCTTCCTCCTTCTCCTCTTCCCCTTCTTCCTTCTCCTCCTCCTCTTCTTTCTCTCCCTCCCCCTCGTCTTTTTCTTCCTACTCTTCCTGCTCCTCCTCTTCCTCTTCTTCTTCCTCCTCCTCTTCCTTTTCCTTCTTCTCTCTCTCTTTCTCTTCTCCTTCTCCTCCTCCCCCTTCTCTTCCTCTTCTTCTTCTTCCTCCTTCTCCTCTTTCCCTTCTTCCTTCTCCTCCTTCTCTTCTTTCTCTCCCTCCCCCTCGTCTTTTTTCTTCCTACTCTTCCTCCTCCTCTTTCTCTTCTTCCTTCTCCTCTTCCTCCTCTACTTCTCCCTTTTCTTCCCCATCCTGCTCCTCCTCTTCTTCTTCCTTCTCCGCCTCTTTCTTCTCTTCCTCCCCCCTCCTCCTCTTTTTTCTCTTCCTATTCCTATTCCTTCTTTTCCTCCTCCTCCTTCTACTCCTCCATCTCCTCTTTCTTCTTTTTCTTCTTCGTCCTCTTCGCTTACTCTTCCTTCGTTATCTACCTCGTCTCTTCTTTATCCTCTTCTTCTTTATTAATTAATCAATTTATTTTTGTTTAAGATTCTTTCTTGTTCTCTTTCTTCCTCTTCCTCTTCCTTCTTCTTCTTTCTCATCCTCTTATTCTTCCCTCTCTTTCCCTTCTCTTCTTCATCTTCTTGTTTTTTGTTGTTGCTGTTGTTCTCCTCTCCTTCTTCCTACTCTTTGTAATTCCTTTTTTTAATCTTTCTAAAGATTTATCTCTTATTCCCCTTTCTCCTCCTTCTGTTTCCTCCTGATCTTCCTTTTTTCATCTTGTTCCTCTTCTTCCTTTTCCTCCTCCTCCTCCTCCTCTTATTTCTGTTCGCTTCCCTTCCACGTCGTTTTTTTTTTCTCCTTTTCCTTCTCTTAATTTTCCTCCTCTTTCCTCCTATATTTTCTCCTCCTTCCTTGTCCCATCTTTTTTCTCTTCCTTCTATCTGTATCTCCCTATTTCTTCTCCTATATTTCCTTGTCTTCCTTCTCCCATCTTTCCTCCTCTTCCTTCTATATATTTCTCCTCTTCCTTTCTCCCATCTTTCCTCCTCTTCCCTCTTCTATCTTTTCTCCTCTCACCAAATTCTTGTTTTCCCCTTCCCTCTTCCTCCCTCTTCCTCTCCTTCGCTCTCCTTTTTTCCTCTTCCTTCTCCTATCTCTTCTGCTCTTCCTTCACCTATTTTCCCTCCTCTTCCCTCTTCTTTCTCTTCCTCCCACCAAATTCTTGTTTTCTTCCTCTCCCTCTTCTTCTCCTCTTCCTCTCCTCCCTTCGCTCTCCTTTACCTCTTCCTTCTCCCATCTTTTCTCGTCTTCCCTCTCCTCTCTTTCCTCCTCTTCCTTCTCTTCTTCTTCCTCCTCCTCCTTCTCCCATCTTTTCTCGTCTCCCCTCCCCTCTCTTTCCTCCTCTTCCTTCTCCTCTTTTTCCTCTTCCTCTCCTCCTTCGCTCTCCTTACCTCTTCCTTCTCCCATCTTTTCTCGTCTTCCCTCTCCTATCTTTCCTCCTCTTCCTGCTCTTACTCTTTCTTCCTCTTCCTCCTTCTCCCATCTTTTCTCGTCTTCCCTCCCCTATCTTTCCTCCCTCTTTCCTTCTCCTCTTCTTCCTCTTCTCTCTCCTCCTTCGCTCTCCTTACCTCTCTTCCTTCTCCATGCATCTATTTTCTCGTCTTCCCTCTCCTATCTTTCCTCCCTCTTTCCCACTTCTCCTCTTCTTCCTCTTCCTCCCTTCTCCCATCTTTTCTTCGTCTTCCTCCCTCCCCTATCTTTCCTCCTCTTCCTTCTCCCATCTTTTCCTCCTCCTCCTTCTCCCATCTTTTCTCGTCCCTTCCCTCCCTATCTTTCCTCCTCTTCCCTCTCTTCTTCTTCCTCTTCCTCTCCCTCCTTCGCTCTCCCTTACCTCCTCCTTTCCTCCCATCTTTTTCTCGCCTTCCCTCCCCTATCTTTCCTCCTCTTTCCCTTCTCCCATCTTTCCTCCTCTTCCTTCTTCCATCTTTTCTCGTCTTTCCTCCCCTATCTTTTCTCCTCTTCCTTCTCCCATCTTTCCTCCTCCTCTTTCTTCCATCTTTTCTCGTCTTCCCTACCCTATCTTTCCTACTCTTTCTTCTCTTCTTCTTCCTCCTCCTCTTTCTTCCATCTTTTCTCGTCTTCCCTCCCCTATCTTTCCTCCTCTTCCTTCTCCTCTTCTTCCTCTTCCTCTCCTCCTTTTTACCTCTTCTTAAAAGTCGGGCGAGAGTGCCAGATGTCACCTTCATTAAAGCAAAACAAGAAATTTATGTAACCATTTACGGCTCCCTTATTTCTCCTTCATTTTCTTTCTTTCGT
>NC_091556.1:43954218-43961718 GCF_042767895.1 Penaeus vannamei | reverse complement strand
AAGAGAGGGAGTAGAGAAAGGGGAGAAAGTGAGAGTGAATGGAAGAGAGGGAGTAGAGAAAGGGAGAAAGTGAGAATAAATGAAAGGGGAAATAGAGAAAGAGGGAGGGAAAGAAAAATGAAGAAAAACAGAAGGTGGGGGGGAGGGAGAGGGTGTAGGAGACATGCAAAAGGAGAGAGAGAAAGGGGAGAAGGTGGGAATGAATGGAAGAGAGGGAGTAGAGAAAGGGAGGGAGAGAAAAAATGAAGAAAAAAAGGGGGATGGGGGAGGGGGAGAGGAGGGAGAGGGTGTAGGAGACATGCAAAAGGAGAGAGAGAAAGGGGAGAAGGTGGGAATGAATGGAAGAGAGGGAGTAGAGAAAGGGAGGGAGAGAAAAAATGAAGAAAAAACAGTGGGGTGGGGAGAGGGGAGGAGGAGGGAGAGGGGTGTAGGAGACATACAAAAGGAGAGAGAGAAAGGGGAGAAAGTGGGAATGAATGGAAGAGAGGGGGTAGAGAAAGGGGAGAAAGTGAGAATGAATGGAAGAGAGGAACCAAAGATAGGTGAGAAAGAGAGAATAAATGAAAGGGGAAATAGAGAAAGAGGGAGGGAAAGAAAAATGAAGAAAAACAGAGGGTGGGGGGAGGGGAAGGGTGTAGGAGACATACAAAAGGAGAGAGAGAAAGGGAGAAGGTGAGAATAGATGGAAGAGAGGGAGTAGAGAAAGGGGAGAGAGAATAGATGAAAGAGAGGGAGTAGAGAAAGGGGAGAAAGTGAGAATGGATGGAAGAGAGAAACTAGAGAGAGGGGAAAAAGTGAGAATGAATGGAAGGGGAAATAGAGAAAGGGGAGAAAGAATGAATAGAAGAGAAGGAATAGAGAAAAGGGAGAAAGAAAGATTGAAGGAAAAAAGGGGGTGGGGGAGGGGGAGGGTGTAGAAGACATACAAAAGGAAAGAGAGAAAGGGGAGAAGGTGAGAATGAATGAAAGGGGAAATAGAGAAACCCATGGGGGTGAATGAAAAGAATGAATGAAAGAGAGGAACTTCATAAAAGGGGAGAAAGTGAATGAAAGAGAGGAACTAGAGAAAGGGGAGATAGAGAGAATGAATGAAAGAGAGGAACTAGAGAGAGGGGTGAAAGAAAGAACGAATGAAAGAAAGGAGATGGAGTGGTGGGAGATGGATAGGTAGATGGATAGATGGATATACAGAAATAGATATAAAGAGGATAACAGATAGGTAGATGAATAATCAAAGACATATAGATAGATAAAGGTAAATAGATAAACAAATAGAGATAGATAGACAGACATTCAGATAGAGATACACAAAATTAGTCTAGCAGATAGACAGACAGAGACAGAAAATGAGATAAGAAAATGAAACATGATTTGGTCTCGATAGCTGATCGGCAAGAGGACAGCAAGGCCAATAGCATATGTCGGTCATGAAATAGGAGGAAGATGCCAACACATGACAGCTATCACCGCTGGCAGACACCCAGGTTGTGACGAGGGAGAGCAAGAACTAGGCGGAGAATATTGGTTGTAGAATGCGTGTTCGAGATATGTCCGTAATGTAGAAGAGGTATGAATGAGACTGGATATCTTCACAATACAAGAGGTGTATTTGACCGGTTTCGATTACGTCTTCATCAGATCTTCACAATACAAGAGATGTATTTGACCGGTTTCGATTACGTCTTCATCAGATCTTCACAATACAAGAGATGTATTTGACCGGTTTCGATTACGTCTTCATCAGATCTTCACAATACAAGAGATGTATTTGACCGGTTTCGATTACGTCTTCATCGGAAATCATTTGAACCGTATCCATGTTGACAAATGTAGAAAAGGTATGAATGAGACTGGATATCTTCACAATACAAGAGATGTATTTGACCGGATTCGATTACGTCTTCGTCAGGAATACATGTATTTCTGATGAAGACGTGATCGAAACCGGTCAAATACATCTCTTGTATTGTGAAGATCTGATGAAGACGTGATCGAAACCGGCCAAATACATCTCTTGTATTGTGAAGATCTGATGAGGACGTGATCGAAACCGGTCAAATACATCTCTTGTATTGTGAAGATCTGGTGAAGACGTGATCGAAACCGGTCAAATACATCTCTTGTATAGTGAAGATCTGATGAAGACGTCATCGAAACCGGTCAAATACATCTCTTGTAGTGTGAAGATATCCAGTCTCATTCATACCTTTTCTACGTTTGTCAACATGGATACGGTTCAAATGTGCGTGGTATTATTCCAGGACACATAGGGTCAAAAAACAGAATTTTGATTGTTATGTTGACCAGTTGCTTGATGTGTCATGTTGATACTGAGTAGTCATACTGGTGAACGTTCTAATGCTGAAGTCATACTGATATTCGTCCTAATACTGAGTAGTGATAGTGTTAACCCTTTTAGTACTGAGCAGAAATACTGATAAACGTTCTTATGCTGAGGACTTATACTGATAGTCACTTCAATGCTGAGAGCTAATACTGATGACATCCATATACTGAACCTGATAAAGGAGACAAGGGTAAGATTATCGAAACCTTAAACCACATAGCTACTTCAACCTACAATCAACATTTTATTTGAAACGAACGAAAAAGAAAAGTAAAAACAGCATAACTTTATAATAATAATAGTTATAATAATAATAATATGATAATAATAAAAATAATAATAATAGTAATAAGAATAATTTATAATAATGATAATAATAATAATAATAATAATAATAATAATATAATTTTTAATATAATAATAATATTTGTAATAATAACTTTATAATAATAATAATAGTAATAAGAAATAACTATTCATCCCCTTACTATTTTCTGCCCCATTCATAAATGCTTGGAATACGTCCCTGTGCACAGTATTGAACCGCCAGTGTCAATAGGTGAATTTGGCACCACCCATTTCATTATCGCCTGCAAGTGCCATACCGAGACACTTTTAGGGCAATGACCCGCATGCAACGTAGAAAGTTGTTTGTTGAAAGAGAACAGAGTGACTGCTGAGTTAATCTTGCTTAAGTACAGCTCGTCATAAAAAAGTCTTGTAAAGTCTCTTACGACTCAGTCAGCTTCATTTAAAAAAAAGGTCTTAAAACTACGCCCACACTTGTTAAAAAAAACAGTTTTCTGCAATATTCATCGTGCTTTGTTTGTGGGTTCTTTCCATTCACTCTGCAAGGACCAACAGGTGGGTTAGACTCCCTGCCCAAGAAAGAGTTCCTCAAGGAAAACACAAGCGAGACTCAAGACACAGACCTCAATGGACTTCCCGGTACGAGACGCTAATCTGATTTTCAATTATCTATTGTTTTCTTTCTCTCTCTCTCCGAGGAGTTCCTTCGCTCCACGTCACTCCCGCTTCGCCCACGTCCTCCCGCTTCCTTCGAGAATCCCTGACACGTCAATCACACGTCTGTTTTCCACGAGACGTCCGCCATAACCCCGAGACATGACGCCGAGGGAGACAGTGCAAGAGAGGGTCCTTTGGAATCCGATCTGCATACAGAGGCAGTCCAGGGGAACGCATGACAATGGACATGACAAGGGAGCTCTGTGCATGACCTTGGATCAGGCACACAGGTGCTTCCTTCTTCCAAGGTCTTGAGACAAAGAAACGATTCTTGGGAACACCGGAATCTTTGGTTTGCAAAGAGCATTAGCTTCTGTTAGATTTTTTTTTATCGTATTTTCACGAGAAGCATTGAGTGAATAGTACACAGAATGCATTTGATAAATATACATTTAAAAAATATATAAACAGATAATATGTATTAATTAAAAAAAGAAAATAGAGAAGGAAGGGGGTGTACAAATGCAAATATGTAATACATATTGACCAAAATATATTAGCTTGTTCATAGAGAAAAAAAACAACTATTTAGATAACATATGGAATATAGAATATAAATCATCCCTATCATTATATTTATGCTCAAAAAGAGAGAGAGAGAGAGAGAGAGAGAGAGAGAGAGAGAGAGAGAGAGAGAGAGAGAGAGAGAGAGAGAGAGAGACAAAGAGATAGAGGGAAAGAAAGAGAGGGAGAGAGAGAGAAAGATAGATAGGTAGAGAGAGAGAGAAAAAGAGAGAGTTAGAGAAAGAGAAAGAGACAGAGAGAAAGAAAGACTTAGAGAAAGAGAAACAAGGAGAGAGAGAGAAAGACAGGGACACACATAGAGCAAAAGAATCACACAAAAAAAAAAGAGAAAGAGAAGAGAAAGAAACAAAACAAAACAAAAACCCTCAACACAACACACCATCACCTCCTCACTCAAAACCACCCCAACACCTTCACACAAAACACAAGAAGCCTTAAAAGAAAATCCTTCGACTTGGATTCTCAGACTTATATCCTAAGACCTCGGCAATGACATGCAGCAGGATGAGCTCCCAGGCGTGTCATGCATCATTGCAGAGATTCCCTGGCATGCAACAACGCAATGCCATCAACACAGCTATCAGTCAACGATCCATTATTGATGAATCTGTGGCTGGATTGGGATTCTCGGCTGAGGGAAAATGGCCGCTGGAATAATGGGGAATATTCTCTTTTTTATTTATTGTCATTATTATTATTATTTTTTTTTTGGGGGGGGAGGGGGGGAAGGGTAGATATTGTGGTGATGATGGTGATGGTGGTGGTATGGTGGTATGGTGGTGGTGGTGATAGTGGTGGTGGTGGTGGTGGTGGTGGTGGTGGTGGTGGTGATGATGATGGTGATGGTGGTGGTGATGATGATTATGATGATAAGTGCAAGTAGTGGAATCTGTATTATCAATGATAAAAGTATAATTATGATAATGATGATGATAATGAAGTAATGGTAATTACAGTTATAATGATGATGATAATAATAAAAGTGATAAATGATAATAGATTACCACTATAATAATAACAATTGAAAAAGAAAAAAAATACTAAAAAACAAAAAACAACAATAATAAAACCGCAATAAAGATAATAAGAATAACAAAAAACAACAGCAATAACAACGATAATCACAACAAAAAAAATAAAAATTCCTTCATGACAAATATTGCAATAATGATGTAGATAATTACAAACAATTAAATTAACGACACAAAAGAAAAATACACAGTTTAATGATAACAATCGTCATGATAAAAAAGCAAAATAACAACAACAAAAACAAAATAGGAATTAAAATAAATGAAGAAGGAATAATAAAAAAAAACAAAAAATAATGATAAAGATAAAAACTTGACAACAAGCAGCAGAACAAGTAGGAAATAAAAACGAGGAGAGGAAACTGGAAGTAAAAAAAAAAAAAAAAAAAGGAATAAAAAAGAATAATAAAGATGAGGGAGAAAGAGAAAAAAAAATAACTTCGCGCAAAGTTGAAGAGATTTGTCAGACTTAGACCATAAGAGGAGTCGAAGTTTGTGTGTGTGGGTATGCATGCGTGTGCGTATGTGTGTGTGTGCGTGTGTGTGTATGTGTATTTCTGAGTGTGATTTTTTTTTTTGCTTATGTGTGTGTGTGTGTGCGTGTGGGTGGGTGGGTGGGCGTGTGTGTGTGTGTGTGTGTGTGTGTGTGCGTGTGTGTGGGTGGGTGAGTGGGTGTTTGTGTGTGTGTGTGTGTGTGAATGTGTGTTTGTGTGTGTGTGTGTTTGTGTTTGTGACTGCGGGTGTGTTTGTGTGTGTGTTTGCTTCTCTGTGTGTGTTTCTGGGCGATTGTGTGTGTGTGTGTGTGTGTGTGTGTGTGTGTCTCTGTGTGTGTGTGTTTCTGAGTGTGAGTTTTTGTTTTGTGCGTGTGTGTGTATGCTTGTGTTTGTTTTTGTGTTTGTGTATTTATGGGTGTGTGTGTTTATCTGCGTGTATGCGTATGTGAGTTTGTATTTCTGTTTGTATGTGCGTATGTGTTCTTCTCTGTGTATTTGTGTTTCTCCGTGTGTGTAAGTTTGTGTACGCATATGTCCACATTTTATCTACTTTTATGTATGCATCGGTATGATTTTATGTATGCATTATACGGTACAATTGCGTACGTTCGTATACGTGTGTATCGACGTACATAAATACCTTCATATGTATATTTAACTGTGCTTTCCCCCTCAGCCAGCGCACAGAAGAACACCTCCATGAATATATCTCTGCATCTATATAATTGCACGTTTATACTTTCCCTTTGCACTTTGCAACTAAGATATTATATATAGCTCAGCCAGCGGGAGGAAAAAAAATCCCATTTGTCTCAAAAATGGACGCAAATAACCCAATAAATTTGAAACACAAATACAAAATCTTAACCACACACACACACACAATGCTCTAAATGTATTTGTTCAGGAGTGAATATTAATGAGACGATATATTTCGCCAGCAAATAAACAAAACACTAAGGTTTTCCAAAACAAAAATAAAGTTGAAGAATGAATGGATAAGGAGTATTTTGGAGAGAATTTGTATGTGTGTGAAATAGAGAGAATGAGAGAGATATAGAATGAGATATAGAATGAGAGGCAGAGGGGGGAAGAGAGAGAGATAGAGGGGGAGAGAGAGAGAGAGAGAGAGAGAGAGAGAGAGAGAGAGAGAGAGAGAGAGAGAGAGAGAGAGAGAGAGAGAGAGAGAGAGAGAGAGAGAGAGAGAAGGGGGAGAGAGAGAGAGGGAGAGAGAGAGAGAGAGAGAGAGAGAGAGAGAGAGAGAGAGAGAGAGAGAGAGAGAGAGAGAGACAGAGAGAGAGAGCGAGAGAGAGAGAGATGGATAGATAGAGAGATAGAGAGAGAGGTAGAAAGAGGGAGACAGCTAGAGAGAGAAAGCCCGCAAACAAACAAATACTCAAACAAACAACCAAATATTAAAACAAACAAACAAACAAACAACAAAAAAGAACATAGGCACACCTTTCCCCCGTGCTTTCTCTTTTAATACACTTTTATTACCCTTCCGTCATTCCCTCCACTTTCCCCTGTCTCTCTGTTTCCTCATTCGTTCTTCGCTAAGATATGGTCGATCACTCTAATCGTAAAATGCTTTATTTTCATTCACTGTTTGCGCTACGAGGGAGGGGGGGTAGAGGGAGGGAGGAAGGGACGGGAAGGGAGGAGAGGAGGGAAGTAGAGGAGGAAGAGAATGGAGGGAAGGAGAGGAGGAAAAGAGGATAAGAGAGGAGGGAGGGAGAGAGAGAGGGAAAGAAAGAAGGAAAGATATAGATAGATATATAGAAAGAAAGAGAGAGATAGAAAGAGAGGGAGGGATTAAGAAAGAAAGTAAGAAGCAGAACAAGCTAACAGATTAGACAGATAGACGAATAGAAAGAAAAAAAAGAAAAGAAAAAGAAAGAAAAAAAGGCAATTTCATGAAAAATGCACACACAAAAAATGATAGTAATAATAAACAAGAAATGAAAAAATAAGTAAATAACCGATAAATAATAAATCAAACACACACACACACACACACGCACCCCCCCCACACATAAATCTTACACACACACACACATAAATCTTACACACACAC
>NC_091556.1:43941718-43944218 GCF_042767895.1 Penaeus vannamei | reverse complement strand
TGGCCCATTTCTGAACCTGCTTCATTCTTTTGCAGGCAGCTTTGTGGGTCAGCTTGTTTTCTGTAGATGGATTACGTTTGAATCGAATCCAGGCTCTGCTTTTTTCCTCTGCTGCAAGTCTGCATGTGTGCCCAAACCAGGGCTGATCTCCTGCTTTGACCTTGTATGATTTATGAGGTATAAAGCGTTCTTGCAGATTCTTTAGTGTTTCAGTAAGTTTAAAAGCCTGTGTATTAACATCTCCTGTGAGAATGGAGTCCCATGCAGTGTTTTCCAAGACACTGCGAAAGCTTTGACAGCAGCCCTTATTCCAGCTCCAAATGGTTCTTGTCAGTGCCTCCTCACGAGTGGCCTTCAGGTTAATCACTGCTGAATATGGCATAATGATTCTGAGGGAGCCCACTGCTCCTATGCTACGGCAGCTAACTGCTCCTTCGGGAAGGTCGGAGATGACTGGGTCCAATGAGGAGCCTGAGATGTGAGTGGGGGAAATCAACATGGTTGCTTAGCCCATGTATTGTTAGCAGATCCTCAAACGATCTTGCAACAAGATGCTGGTTCAAATCTCCTAAGCAATTAGGATGTTTTTGCAGGTATTTGGTGGTAGAATTCCATCAAAGAGGCTGTTCAGTAGGAACTCGATGGGTTCTCCTCCTTGCCACTGGGGCCTATAGCAAACACAGAGCAAGACGGTTTCCTGGGTGGTAAGCCAGAGCCTGAAAAACATGAGCTCCAGATGATCGGCATGTTCGATTTCCAGGAGCTGAACGGAAAGTGCCTTACGGAAACAGACTGCAACACCACCAAAGGTGCCATTAGTTCTGTCCTTTCTATGCCATTTTGAAAACCCAGATATTTGCCCAAAGTTCTCTGGGACTGTTGGATTTAGGAAAGTTTCCACAGTGGCAATTATGTCAGGATTGTGAGGTATGACATGGCTATGTGTAAGGTCACCAATATTTGTCTGGAAACCTCTAACATTGGCTGAGAGGATGGTAAGACTGTCCGACCCTTTGCTGGAGTGGGACATTGAACCAGGGGCCATGAGGACTGAGTTGTGGATGATGAGGTGGGTGGATAGTGGTCAGTGGCCAACCACCAAATGCTGATGGTCTGTGGTGATGTGGACCAGTAGACAGGCTTTGGAGCGTCTGAACGATCAGGGCATTATTGTGTGCCTGTTCAGATGCAAAATTCTGTAAAAAGATTTCCTGTCTTTCTCTCTCTCTCTCTCTCTCTCTCTCTCTCTCTCTCTCTCTCTCTCTCTCTCTCTCTCTCTCTCTCTCTCTCTCTCTCTCTCGCTCTCGCTCGTTCGTTAACCCCTTTACTTTCTCATTTCCCCCTTTCTCTCATTTCAACTTTCTTTTATTTCTCCCCTCTCCCTCCTCTTCTCTCCACGTTTTCTTCTCTCTCTTCTCCTTTACCTTCTCATCTTCTTAATTCCAGTATAAAGGATAGATAATATAATCTTCTTTTCTCTCTCTCTCTCTATCTTCTCCCCTCCCTCTCACTACACAACTAAGGCCCTTTCTACACTTCTATATTAGTCTCTCTTCTCCCTGCACCCTTTCCCACCCTTCACTCGTCTTCTCCCTATCTACCCCCCCCCCCTCCTACCAAAGGACAATTTTTGGCTATATTGCCTCCTCTTAAGCCTCTTTCCTTCCCCTGTCTATTTCTCTGTGTATCTTCCTCCCTTCCTATTTCCCTGTTCTCTTTCCCATATCCTCTAATTCCCCATCCTATGTGCCTATCACTTCCCCTTTCTCTCTCTCTCCCTCTCTCTCTCTCTCTCTCTCTTTCTCTCTGTCTCTCTCTCTCTCTCTCTCTCTCTCTCTCTCTCTCTCTCTCTCTGTCTCTCTCTCTCTCTCTATCTATCTATCTATCTATCTATCTGTCTCTCTCTATCTATCTCTCTCTCTATCTATCTATCTATGCATCTATCTATCTCTCTATCTATCTATCTATCTTTCTCTCACTATCTCTATTTCTCTCTCTCTCTCTCTCTCTCTCTCTCTCTCTCTCTCTCTCTCTCTCTCTCTCTCTCTCTCTCTCTCTCTCTCTCTCTCTCTCTCTCTCATATATTTTCATCCCCATGTCGCCTACCCTCCTCCTTCCTCTTCCCCTCTCCCCAGCCTTCCCCTCTCCTCACTCTCCCTTCCTCTCCCCATATATTTCATTTTCATCCCCTATTCCCTATTCCACTCCTCTCTACCTTCTTCGTCTTACCTATATCCGTCATCTCCCTTATCCTATACATTTCTCTCTCTCTCTTTATCCCCTCTTCCCCTCTACCGTCTTCCCCCTTTCCCTTCTTACCTGTCACCCCCTTTTCCATTACTTCCTTCCTCCTACCCCTCCGTCCTCCACCTCTTCCCCTTACCCCATTCCCCCTTACTCCCTGCTCCCTAACCCCTTCCCTCCTCTCCCCCCTCCATCTTACCCATCACCGCCCCATCTATCCATCTTTCGTCCCCTCCCCTTTCCCCCTCCTTTCCCT
>NC_091556.1:43929218-43934218 GCF_042767895.1 Penaeus vannamei | reverse complement strand
GAAGAAGGAAGGAAGGGAAGGTAAGAGGAGGAGAGAGGGAGGATGGAGGAGGAAGGGAGGGAGAGGAGGAGGAGAGGGAGGAAGGAGGGAAGGAGGGAAGGAGGAGAGGAAGGGAAAGGTGGAGAGGGAAGATCAGAGGAGGAGGAAGGAAAGAAGAAAAGGAGGGAGAGGAAAAGGGAGGGAGGAAGTAAGAGAGGTGGAGAGGAAGAGGAGGAGTGTGAGCGGGAGGGAAGAGGAAGGAGAGAGCAGGACAGGGAGGAGAGTGAGGAGGGAGGAGAGAGAGTGAAGGAAAAGGAAGGAGGAAGGAAGAAAAGAAGGTAAGACAAGAAGGAAGGAAGGAAGGAAGAAAAAAGGAAGGAAGGAGGAGGAGGGAGAGAAAATGGAGGAGAGAGAGGGGAGAGGTGGAGAGGGAGGAGGGAAAGAAGGAGAGAAGGAAGGAGGGAGGGGAGAGACGAGGGAGGGAGAAGAGAGGGAAGGAGGAGAGAGAGGAGGAGAGAGAAGGAGGAGGAGAGAGAGAGGGGGACGAGGTGGAGAGGAAGGGAAGATTAATATTTATATTGGCGTTAATAGAATCTAATCTACACACGTACACGAACATACATATGCCCACACACACACACACATACACACACACACACATACACACATGCACATACACACACTCGGCCGCACATTCTTTCTCTTTCTCTCTCTCTCTCTCTCTCTCTCTCTCTCTCTCTCTCTCTCTCTCTCTCTCTCTCTCTCTCTCTCTCTCTCTCTCTCTCTCTCTCTCTCTCTCTCTCCAGTCTCTCTATCTATATATATATATATATATATATATATATATATATATATATATATATATATATATATATATAAATATATATATATATATGTATATATATATACATACATCTGTCTGTCTACAGCTATATATGTATATACACATATATCCCTCTCTCCCGCTCTCCATCTATCTCTCCCATCTTCTCCCTCTCTCCCTCTCATTCTCATCCCCTCCTCCCCACCCTCCATCTTCTTCTCTTTCCCTGTCACCCTCCTACCGTCTTCCATCGTCTCCTTCCTTCTCCCTTTCTCCCTTTCTCCCTTTCACTCCTTCCCTTCATCCATCTCTTCCTCTTTCCATGTCACCTTCTCTCACTCTCTAATTTTCTATCTCCCTCTCTCTGTCACTCCTTTCTTCCCTCCTTCCCTGTCACCTTCCCATCCAGCCTATCCTTCTCTCTCTCCCTCTTACCCACCCTCTCCTTCCCTCTCTCCCTCCTACCCACTTTCTCTTTCTCTCTCTCTCTCTCCCACCCTACCTTCCGCTTTTCCCTCTTTCCTCTCTCTCTCTCCCTTTCACCTCTTCCCTCCCTCTTTCCACTCCAACCCACACACTCTCTCTCCCTCCAACACACCTTCTCCTTCTCCCTCTCCCTCCTACCCATCCTCTCCTTCTCCCTCTCCTTCCCTCCCTCTCTCACATCCACCACTGCCCATCCCTTCCTTCCCTTTCACCACTTCTCTCCCTTCTTTTCCCAAATCACCCTCTCTCATCCTCCTTCACCCTCCCTCCCTCCCTCCCTCCCTCTCTTTCCATCTCTCACCCTCTCTTTTCTCCCTCTTCACCCTCCTACTTCTCTCTCCCTCCTCCTCTCTCTCTCCCTCCCTTTCATTCCCACTCCTTCCCTCCCTTTCTTCCATTCCCTCCATCCCTCCCTCCCTTCCACTTCTCCTCCCTCCCACATTCATTCACCCATCCTCTCCATCTCCCTCCCTCCCTCCCTTCCATTCCTTCCTTACCTCCGTTTCTTCCATTCCCCTCCCTCCCTCCCTCCCTTCCATTCCCTTCCTTTCCCCCAACCTCCCTCCTTCCCTCCCTTCCATTCCCTCCTTCCCTCCGTTTCTTCCATTCCCTCCCTCCCTCCCTTTCTTCCATTCCCTTCCTTTCCCCCAACCTCCCTCCTTCCCTCCCTCCCTCCCTCCCTCCCACACGCGCACGTAAACACCACTGCAGTCTCGAAAACAAAAGCCGCCAGGGGGAGGGGGGGAGGGGAAGGGAGGGGGGGTGGCGACAAGAAAACAAAAGACAAGAGACAACATAACCTAACGTGACCTGACAGAATGCTAAATACATTAAGGCCAAATAAGGTTGGAAATGGGGTGTGATGGCGGTGGTGGTGGTGAGGATGGTGGTGGTGATGGTGATGGAGATGAGGGCGGTGAGGATGGTGGTGGTGATGGTGATGGAGATGATGGTGGTGGTGGTGGGGATGGTGGTGGTGGTGACGGTGAAGGTAGTGGTAGTGGCGGTGATGATGTTGGTGATGGTGGTGGTGGTGACGGTGAAGGTAGTGGTGGGGATGATGATGGTGGTGAGGATGGTGATGGTGGTGGTGGTGATGGTGTAGATGATGATGGCGGTGGTGGTGATAGCAGTGGTGTGGTGGTGATGATGGTGGTGACGGTGAAGGTAGTGATGGCGCTGGTGGTGGTGATGATGTTGGTAGTGGTAGTGATGGTCGTGATGATGATGATGAAGATGGTGAAAATTTTGACTTACAGGTATAATGGTAGTAGTAATATTAATCATAAAATAATGACAACGATGATAATGTTCATTATTATGATATACATATATAAAGATAGTAGTAGTAATCATAAGAAAATGATGATGATAATGACAATGATAATGAGAATAATGACAATCTGATCATCAAAATAACACTAATGATAACAACAATATGGTAACCATGACAACGTTGATCGTAATAATAATAACATAAATAATGAAAATGTAAGTGGTAAAAAAAAATCAAAATCAAAAAGAGGAATTAAAACGTAGAAAAAAATAAATAATAAAATAATAAAATAATAAAAGAATAATAATAAAAAATAACAAGAAGGAAAATTATATCTAGCATTCAACAAAGAAACAAGATGAAGGTAAAAATAACAATAAACTTGTGCACAAAAGAAAGAAAGTGAAAAGAGAGGAAAGAAAAAGTGAAGCACATACAAAAAAAAAAAAAGACTCAACACCGTCCCTCCCTCCTTCCACCCCCTCTCTCCAAAAAAAAAATAAAGAGAGAAAGAGCGAAAAAAAAGAAAAACAACAACGACCCCCCCCAAAAAAAAAACTAAGAAACAGAAAGAATATTGAGAAAAGAAGGAAAAGAAAAGAAAAAATGAGAAAGAAGAAGAAGACAGGAAAAGAGATAGAGAAAAGAAAATGAAAACTAAAAAATGAAAAGGAAAAAAGAAAAGAGAAAAAGAGAAAAGAAAACAAAAAACAAAAAGAAAATAAAAAATTAAAGAAAGAGAGAGACAGAGAAAATAAAAACAGAAAAAAAAGAAAAAGAAAAAAAAGATGAAAAAAACATAAAACAGAAAAAAAAGAAAACCAGAGAAAAAAAAAGAGAAAGAATAAAACTCAAAACCTTAAAACTTAAAAAAAAGGAAAGAATTTCAATAGCGTATTGCAAGGGGCCACTGTGACGTCACGAACAATGGGGGCAGTCCCACTTTTGTTTATCCCGCGCGACATGAGCTGCCGGGGGGAAAACAATGCTACTCCTTAATGAATATGCCCATGGGAGAATTTTGTGTGTGTGTGTGGGTTGAGTGAGGTGGAGGGAGTGAAGGGAGGGAGGGTGGAGGGGGAGGGGAGGGGGAAGGGATGGGGGAGAGAGAGGGAAGGAGGGGGAAGGAGGGGGTGGGAGGGGTGAGGGGGGAGTGGGAGGGGAGAGGTGGGTGGGGAAGGGAGAGGGAGGGGAGAGTGTGGGGGGAAAGGGAGAGGGGAAGGAGGCATGGACAAGCAGATAGGGGCCAATAAAAGGAGGGTGGGGAAGGGAGAGAGGGGAAGGGAGGGGAAAGGAGGGGGAGTGAGGGGAAAGGAGGGGGTAAGAGTGTGGGTGGGGGAAGGCGGGAGAGGGGGGAGGGAGGGGGAAGAGAGGAGGAGAGGAAGGAAGTGTGTGTGGGTGGGGAAAGGGAGGGAGAGGGATGGGGAAGGAAGAGAGGGAGGGAGGGGGAGTGTGGGTAAGGAAGGGAAGGGGAGGAGAGGAGGGAAAGGAGGGGTAAGAGTGTGGGTGGGGAAGGGAGGGGGTGGAGGGAGGGAGGGGGAGAGGGAGTAGTGGGTGGGGAAGGGAGAGAGGAAGGGAGAGAGGGAAGGGGAGGAGGGAAGGAGTGTGGCTGGGGAAGGGAGGGGAAAGGAGGGATAAAGAGTGAGGAGGGAGGGAGGGAGGGAAGGGAGGGAGGAGTGTGGGTGGGGAAAAGGGAGTGGGATGGAGGGAGGTAGGGGAAGTGGATGGGTTGAGGAAGAGGAGGGGGGAAGGAGAGAGTGGATAAGGTGGAAGAGAAGTGGATATGGGTGGAGAAGGAATATAGGCAAGGCAGAGAGTGGATAAGGTGGAAGAGAAGTGGATGAAAAGGATGGAGAAGGGAAATAGGGAAGAGAGAGAGTGGACAAAACAGGGGAACAGAAGTGGATATGAGTGGGAGAGAGATGGTGTTTGACAAAAATGGTGGAAAGTGGATAATTAGAGTGGAAGGTGAAGTGGAAAGGAGTAGCGGGAGTAGAATGGAATAGAATGAGAGTAAAGAGGAGGGGAAGGGGGAGGGTGAAATGAGAGTCATTTTCTTTCGTCCTTTTCATTCATAATCCTCATTATCATAATTACACTAATCAAATCACCATCATTAACATTATTACAATCCCTACCATCGCATTACAACATCATAATTATTATCATTACTGCTATTCGGAGTCTTACTAATAACCAAAGAAGAATTAACAACAACAATTACAATAATGAGAACAAATGATAGTAATGTAATCTGAGGAAATAATATCAATTTTCTTTTTCTTGTTTGTTTATTTCTTAAGATTGTCTCAGATCATGCACTTGTGACTCCAGTGAAATAGAACCAAAGATATGCATGTATGTAACCCCCCTTTTTTTTTCTTTCTTTTTTTCTTTTTCTTTTTCTCTTTCTGTCTCTGTCTCTGTCTCTGGCTC
>NC_091556.1:43910803-43928718 GCF_042767895.1 Penaeus vannamei | reverse complement strand
GACAAAACCCCCCAGAGGTGAAAATGGTAAATGAGGATATTAAAAACAGTTCGCGTAAAGATAAAAAACCCAAAAAAAGGGAAATAAAAAAAATTTAAAAAACAGTACTATGCGATGATAAAAGAAAAAAACCCGGGATGAGTGGAAAAAAATAAATTATATTAAAAACAGTACAAATACGACATAAAAATAAAAACAACCGGCTAGATGTGGAAATAAAATAAATTATTTTAAAAAACATATTTATACGACGAAAAAAGAAAACCCGGTAGAGGGGGAATTAAAATGATATTTTAAAAACAGTAAAAATACGACGATAAAAGATAAATCCCGGCTAGATGCGGAATTAAAATAAATATTTTAAAAACAGTAAATACGACAAAAAAAGATAAAATCCCCCGGCTAATTTTTCAAATTAAAATAGATAATGATATCAAAACTACAAATACTACAATAAAATATAAATTTACTGGATAAATTTTTATTTTGAATAAAACAAAGAATAATGAAAAAAAAAGGGGAGAAATACAAAAAAAATGTATATAAACCGCCCAGATGTTGTAAAATAAAATGAAAAAAAACCAGGACAAACACAACAATTAATGAATAAATAAAAAATCGGATAAGCTAAATAAAACGAAAAAAATTTAAATTTTTAAAAAAGAAAAACAGAAAACAAAAAAACATATCGAAAAAAAAAAAAAAAAGGTGAAATTTATATTACTTTATTAAATAAAAAATGCGAACAGAATAAAAATAACGAAATAACTCAAAATATAATGATTTAAAAAAAACCAATTGAATATTGAAATAAAAAAAAAGTCGTTACAACGGGAAATAAATTTCAACAATAAAAAAAAAGAAAAAAAAAAAAAAATTATTATATGAAAAATAATACACATAAAGGGGAAAAGAAACTGAGAGAAAAAAAAAAGAATAATTATCAACTATCGAACAAAATGGGGGGTAAACAAATGAAAAAAGGGAAATATTAATTCGGAAAAAGAAAAAGAAAGAGAGAGAGAGAGAGAGAGAGAGAGAGAGAGAGAGAGAGAGGGAGGGAGGGGGGGAGCGAGAGAGAGAGAAAAAAAAAGAGAGAGAGAGAGAGAGAGAGAGAGGGGGGAGAGAAGTAGTAGAAGAAAAAAAATTAAGAAAGAGGGGGAGGGAATGAAAAAATTTAGATAGAAAAAAAAAGAAGGAAAAGGGGGGAGGGAGAGAGAGAGAGAGAGAGAGAAAAGAGAGGGGGAGGGGAAAAGGGGAGAGAGAGAAGACGAAACAGAAGAGAAGAGAAAGAGAGAGACAAAAAGGGCAGAACAAAGAAAAGGGGAAAAAAAGACAAAGACCAGAAAAAAAAAGAAAAAAAAAAAGCAAACAAAAACAAAACAAAAACCCCCCCCCCCCCCAACCCCCAAAACAAAGCCACAAGCCCCCCCCCTTAAAAGAAAACCCAAACCCCCGGGGGGCCTCTTAACCCTAACCTATATTAACCTAGGAGATGAAAAAAAGCCGCTTGTCCCTTTTCGCTCTCTTGTAAGGAACCCGGGGTGCGAAGTCCCATAAGAGGTTTTTGTATCAGATGGGTATCCCTAAATTTTTTTATATGCTGGGGCCCCCATGCGTTGATAGATGGATAGGTGGAGGGATGGAGGGGAGGGGGGAGGAAGGGAGGGAGGGGGGGGAAAAGGGGGGGGAGATGGATGGATGGGGGGGAAGGGGGGGGGGGGAAAAAATGGATGGATGGGGGGTGGGGGATGGAGGATGGGGGGGGGGGGGGGTGGGTGGTTGATAGGTAGATAGATAGATCGATAGATAGAATGATTGATATATTTTAATTGATAGATATATGATTGATTGATAGTCATTTAAATTGATAAAAAATAAAAGAGAGAGATTGATAGATTATTAGACATATTGATTGGGATAATTTTTTTTATAGGGTTTCTAGATGATAGAAGATTAATTCATTTGGTTTATTAATAGATAAATAAAGGAAAAGAAGGTTTAAAATTTTTTTTTCGGTAAAAAAAAAAACCCGTGAAAAAAACTTTTTTTTTTGAAATTATCCCCTATTTTCCCCTCCCCAAAAAAATTTCCCCCCCTTTTCCCCCCCAATTTTTTCTTGCCCCCTTGCCCTCCCACCCCAGGGGGCCTTCCCGGGGTTTAATTTCCCGCCTAAATGAACCCCAAAAAATTTTCAAAAAACCCCAAAAAGTCCCTTTTTTCCCCAAAACCCCCATTGCTTTCGGGGGGAAAGGGGGGGAGGGGGGAAAGGGGGGGGGAAAGGGGGGGGGGAGGGGGGGGAGGAAGGGGGGGGAAAAAAGGGAGGGGGGGGAGGGGGGGAGGGGGGAAAAAAAGGGAAAAAAGGGGGGGGGTTTAAAATTTTTAGAAAAGGGGGAAGGGGGAGGTGGGGGAAGAAAAAGGGGGTTTTTTAAAAAAAAAAGGGAATGGGGGGGAAAAGGGGGGGGGGTTTTTCCTTCCCCAAAGGGGGGGAAGAAAAACAAAGGGGGGAAGGGGGAAGGGGGTTTTGGGGGGGAAAGAGGAGGGAAAAAAGAGGGGGGAAGATGGGGGGGTGATCAAACTTTAGAAAGGGGGGAGAAGGGGGCCTTAAGGGGGGAAAAGGGGAAGGGGAAAAACCCCCCCAAAGGTCCAAAAAAGGGCCTTTTTGAGAAAGGGGGGAAAAATTTGGAAAGGGGTTTTGGGGGAAAAGGGGGGGAAAAAGGAAAGGGAAGGGAAAGGAAAAGGGGGAGGAGAAGAGGAAAGGAAAAGGGAAAAAAGGGAGAGGAAAAAGGGAAAACGCCGGGGACCCTTTGTGGAGGGGACCCAATTAACCAGGGGCCCATAGGAATGAAAAATTTTTTTAATTTTTGGGTGGGCGGGTGTTTTGGGGTGCGAAAACCAACCAAATTTTTTTATTTTGTGTGATTTGACCCTTTGCCCCCTTGGAGCGTTTTTTCTCCTTTTTTTTGTTTTTTTTTTCCCTTTCTCTTTTTTTTTTTTTTAAATTTTATTTTTTTCCCCTTTTTTCTCTCTCTCTCTCTCTCTCTCTCTCTCTCTCTCTCTCTCTCTCTCTCTCTCTCTCTCTCTCTCTCTCTCCCCCTCTCTCTTTTCCCCCCCCCCGCTCGTTCTTCCCCCCTTTTCTTTCTCATTCCCCCTTCTCTCATTTCAACTTTCTTTTATTTCTCCCCTCTCCCTCCTCTTCTCTCCACGTTTTCTTCTCTCTCTTCTCCGTTCCCTTCTCATCTTCTTAATTCCAGAATAAAGGATAGATAATATAATCTTCTTTTCTCTCTCTCTCTATCTTCTCCCCTCCCTCTCACTACACAACAAAGGGCCCTTTCTACCTTCTATATTAGTCTCTTTTCCCTCCCTGCCCCCCTTTCCCCCCCCTTCACTCGTCTTCTCCCTATCTACCCCCCCCCCCTCCAAAAAAGGAAAATTTTTTGGGCTATATTGCCTCCTCTTAAGCCTTTTTCCCTTTCCCCTGTCTATTTCTCTTTTATCTTCCTCCCTTCCTTTTTCCCTTTCTCTTTCCCACCCCCTCTAATTCCCCATCCTATGTGCCTATCACTTCCTCTTTCTCTCTCTCTCTCTCTTCTTCTTCTTCTTTCTTCTTCTTCTTCTCTTCTCTCTCTCCTTTTTTTTCCCCTATCTATCTATCTATCTACCCAAATCTCTCTATCTGTCTCTCTCTCTTTTTTCTCTCTTTTTTCTTTTTTCTCTCTCTTTTCTCTTTTCTCTCTCTCTCTCTCTCTCTCTCTCTCTCTCTCTCTCTCTCTCTCTCTCTCTCTCTCTCTCTCTCTCTCTCTCTCTCTCTCTCTCTCTCTTTATTTTTCCCACCCCCCCATCCCTACCCCCCCCTTCCTCTTCCCCCTCCAGCCTTCCCCTCTCCTCCCCCCCCTCTCCCCATATTTTTTTTTTTCCCCCCCTTTCCCTATTCCACTCCCCCTCTACCTTCTTCGTCTTAAAAATTCCGTCATCTCCCTTATCCTATACATTTCTCCCCCTTTTACCCCCTTTTTTCCCCCCTCTACCGTTTTTTCCCCTTCCCTTCCTGTCACCCCTTTTCCATTACTCCCTTCCTCCTACCCCTCCGTCCCCCCACCTCTTCCCCTTCCCCTTTTTCCCCCCTTCCCCTCTCCCTCCCCCTTCCCTCCCCCCCCCCCTCCATTTTCCCCATCACCCCATCTACCCCTCTTTCCCCCCCTTCCCCTCTTTTTCCCCCCCCTTTCCCCTCCCCCCCCCCCCTCCATTTTTCCCATTACCCATCTATCCCCCTTTTTCCCCCCCCCTTTTCCCCCCCTTTTTCCCCCTCCTCCCCCCCCCCCCTTCCCCCCCCCCTCTCCCCCTCCTCTCCCCCCCCCTTTCCCCTTTCCCTTTTTCCCCCACCCTTCCCCCCCCCCTTCCCCCCTTCCTCTACCCCCCCCCCCCCCTTTCCCCCTTTCCCCCCCCCTCCCCCCCCCCCCTTTTCCCTTTCCCCAAACGATCACTTGAACAGCGGGCGTGTCATTCCTGTCAGTCACGCATGACAGCCAACCCCGCACGCCTCAGACACTCGAAATAACGCTGTCATAAGAGCTGTCATATGAGTCAAGGTAGTTTAACTTCAGCACCTTAGTTGGTATCGTTTTATTTATTTATTTATATATATTTTTTAATTTCTAATACAGTGTGTTTACTTAATTGGTTATTTGTTTATGTTTTTTTCTTGCAATTTATTTTTCTTGTTTTGTCATTATCATTATCACCGCCATTCCATTCATTCATCCTCTTATAATATTATCATCATCATTTTTAAAACATCCCCCCCCTTCATTTTCACCTTTATCACTCATCCCATCTTTTTTTTAAACACCCTCATCATCCCCTTTAAAACATCTTCATATCATCACTATCATTATCACCCCGTCATCATACCACCCATCATCCTACCCTTTTTTTAAATCATTATCATAATCATCATTACATCATCTTTCCCATCCACCCCCCCCTTTCCCATCATCATCATCATCATTTACCCATCCTCATAATCATCTTTTTTTAAATTTTATCATCATTTGTAATCATCATCATTACCCCCATCCTTTATCATTAACTTTTATCATTGGATTTTCGTCTTGGAATATTACGTATCATATTTCCCCCCCTTCAAAAACCATTTCCTAATTTCAATACCCGGTGTCGTGACCTAAAAATCTCAACACATGACCTCTGACCTTTGCCCCCGGCCCCCCCCCCGCCTTTTTTCCCCCCTTTGGGGGCCTATCCCCATTCCCGCTTTTAACCCCCCCCGGACCTGTGACCTGTTTTTTTCCTTTCTTGACCTCTCGGACCTGTGACCTGTCTATCTACATGACCTCTCGGACCTATCACTCCAAGGGTGATTTTCATCTCCTGACCTTTGCTGACCTCTGACCTTCTCTGGCGTTTATGATATGCCAGAATTCGTGATACCGAGAATGCCTCACTGCTTGTTTCAGCCATCGTTGACCTTTCATGACTTTTGTGACCTCAGCTCCGACCCCATCGTCTCGTTTCCTTTGATACTGGGCTTTAGTTATTGGCCGAGAGGAGAATTTTACAACTGTTGTTACCGTTATGACCATTAGTCTGGCTGTGTTTGTATTTTGCTGTGTTTGTTTGTCATTATTAATGTTGATGTTGCTGTTATTATTATCATTGTTGTTGTTGTTATTGTTTTTAAAATTTGTTAAAATTTTTTTATTATTGGGTTTTTTTTTTTTTATTTTTTTATTTTATTTTTTTTGTTTTTTTTTTTTTTCTGTTTTTTAAGTGCTTTTTATTATTGTTTTGTTTCTGTTTTTTTATAAAAAAACCCCAAAAAAGGGAAAAAGAGAAAAGAGAGAAGAGAAGAGAAGAGAGAGAGAGCGAGAGAGAGAGAGAGAGAAGAAAAAAAAAAAAAGAAAGAGAGAGAGAGAGAGAGAGAGAGAGAGAAAAGAAAAAAAGAAAAAAAAAGAAAAGAGAGAGAGAGAGAGAGAGAGAGAGAGAGAAAAGAGAGAGAGAGAGAGAGAAGAAGAGAGAGAGAGAGAAGAAAAAAAAAGAAAAAAAGGAGGAAAAAAACGAAAAATAAAGAATTTGGATTAAAAAACCCTCTGTCTCATTATTTGTTAATGTTATTCAAATAATATAATATTGAAAGGTTTTAAAGCGTTTTTTTTTAAATTTTTTTTTTTTCCCCCCCAAACTTCACAAAAGGATTTTTGGGGTTTCACGCATTTACAAAAAAAAAAAAAAAAAAAAAAAACATTTCCCCCCACCCCCCTAAAAAAAAGAAAGAAAAAAAACAAAAAAAACATGCCCTCCCCCCCCCCAAAAAAAAAAAAAAGGAAAAAAAAAAAAAAAACATGCCCCCCCCCCCCCCCCCCAAAAAAAAAAAAAAGAAAAAAAAAAAAAAATTTGTCTCCTCCACCCCCCCCCCCAAAAAAGAAAAAAAAACATGCCCCTCCTCCCCCCCCCCCCAAAAAAAAATTTTTTCCCCCCCAAAAAAAAAAAAAAAAAAAAAATTTTCCCCCCCCTTTTCCCCCTTCCCCCCCCCCCCCAAAAAAAAAAAAAAAAGGAAAAAAATTTTTCCCCTACCCCCCCCCCCAAAAAAAAAAAAAAGAAAAAAAAAAAAGAAAAAAAAAAAACCAAAAAATTTAAAAAAGATTTTAATTAATCCCCCAAAAGACCCAAAAAGGGAAAAGCAAAGATCCCCCTTCTTTTTTCCCCCAAAAAAGGGGGGGAAATAAAAAAATTTATTCATATTTTCGGTGCTTTTTTTTAAAACCCCCAAAATTTTTTTTTTTCAATTTTTTTAATTTAATTTTTTTTTGATTTTTTTTTTTTTCTTTTTTTTTTTCTTTTTTCTTTTTCTTTTTCTTTTTCTTTTTTTTTCTTTTTCTTTTTTTTTTTCTCTTTTTCTTTTTTTTCTTTTTTTCTCTCTTCTCCTCTTTCTCTTCTCTCTCTTTCTTCTCTCTCTCTCTCTTTCTCTCTTCTCTCTCTCCCCCTTTTTTTTTTTTTTTTTTTTTTTTTTTTTTTTTTTTTTTTTTTTTTAACTTTTTTTTTTTTTTTTTTTTTTTTCTTAGATTTTTTTTTTTTTTTTTTTTTTTTTTTTTTTTTTTTTTTTTTTTTTTTCTTTATTTTTTTTTTTTTTTTTTTTTTTTTCTTTTTTGGATTTTTTTTTTTTTTTTTTTTTTTTTTTTTTTTTTTTTCATTATTATTTTTTTTTTTTTTTTAATTTTTATTTTTATATTATTATTTTTTATTATTTAATTTTTTATTTTTATTTAAAAATTTTTTTTTTTTATTTTTTATTTTTTTATTTTTTTATTTTATATTTTTTTTTTATATATATATATATATAATATATATTATATTTATTATTTATATATATTTTAAAAAAAAAAAATATTTATTATTATATATATATATATATTATAATATTATTATTATATAATAATATTAATATATATATTATAATTTTTAAAAATATAATTTTTTATTTTAAAAAAAAAAAAATTTTAAATAAATAATATATATATTAAAATATATATATATATTATTATATATTTATATATTAAAAATTAAAATTATTTTTAATTAAAACCCAAAAAAATTTTTTTTAAGATTTTTTTTTTCTTTTTTTTTTTTCCCCCCCCCCCCCCCCCCCTTTTTATAAAAAAAAAATTTTTTTTTTAAAAAAAAAAAAAAAAAAAAAAAAAAAAAAAAAAAAAAAAAAAAAAAAAAAAAAAAAAAATATTTTTATAAAAAAAAAAAAAAAAAGGGGGGGGGGGGGGGGGTTTTTAAAAAAAAAAAAATTTTTTTTTTGGGTTTGTTGAACCCAAATTTTAATGGAATTATATATTTTTTTTTTCTGAAAATAAAAATTTTTTTTTCCCCAAGTCACACCCCCCTCTCTATTTTTCTATATTTTTTGTTTTCTCTCATTTTTCCCGCCCTTCATCTTGCTTTTCCCCCCATTTTTCCCCTCTTTTTCAAGTTTCCCCTTTTCCCCTCTCTCCCTCTTTATCCCCTCCCTCTCCCCCCCTCGACACCCCCCCTTCCCTTCCCTTTTTTTTTTTTTTTGAAAACTCTCCAAAAACTTTTTCTAATCCTTAATTTTCTCTCATCCCCGGGGTTTCTTCTTTTCTCTCTTTTTCTTTTTTCTTTCTCTCATTCTCTCACTTTTCTTTCTCTTTTATTCTCATTCTTCTCTTCTTTTTTTCCCCCTTTTTTTCTCTCTTCCTTCCTTTCTTTTTTTCTTTCTCTCTCTATTTTTCTCCCACTTTCTCTCTCTTCTTCTCTCTTCCTTTTTTCCCCCTCTTTTTCTCTCTCTCTTTTTCTCTCACTCTTTTCCTTTTTTCCCCCCTCCCTTTTCTCTTCTTCTGCCCCTTTTCTCCTTCTTTTAACCTCTTCCCCCTTTTCCTTTCCCTTTTTCCCTTTTTCTTTTTTCTTTTTTTTTTTTCTCTCCTCTTTTTTTCCCCTTTTTTTCTTTCTTCTTCGTTTCTTTTTCCCTTTTTTTCTCTTTCCACTTTTCTCCCCCTTTCTTTCCCCCATTTTCTTTTTTTTTTTTTCCCTCCTCTCTTCTCCCCTTTTCCTTTTCCCCTTTTCCCCCCCTTCTTCCTTTTCCCCCTTTTTTTTTCATTTTCCCCCCTTCCTTTCAACTTTCTCCCTATCCCCCATTCCCCTTCTCCCCCCCCCCCCCTTTCCCCCTTTCCCCCCCCCTCCCCTTTTTTCCCCTTCTCACCCCTTCCCCCCTTCCTCCCCCTCCCCCCTTCCCCCCTTCCTCCCCCCTTTTTCCCTCCCTTTCCCCTTTTCTTTCTCTCCCTTCTCTACTTCCTCTTCCCTTCCCTCTTCCCCCCCTTTCACCCCTACCCCCTTTCCCCCCCTCCTCCCCCTTCCCCCTTCTTTACCCTTCTTTCCCCTCCATTTTCCCCTTTCTTTTCCCTCCCCTTCCCTCTCTCTCCCCCCCTTTTCACCCCACCCCCCTTTCCCCCCTTCTCCCTTCTCCCTTCCCCCTACCCCCCCTTCCCCCCCACCCCCCCCCCCTCCCTTTCCCTTTCCTTTTAATCCCCCCTTTCCCCCTTTTTTTCCCCCCTTTCCCCCTTTTCCCCCCTTTTCCCCCCTACCCCCTTCCTCCCCACCCCTTTTCCCCCTTTCCCCCTCCCCCCCCCCCTTCCCCCCCCCCCCCCGCCCCCCCCTTTTCCCCAAATTTCCCCCCCCTTCCCTACCTCCCCCTTCCTCCTTCCCTCTCTCTCCCCCCCTTTTTTCCCCCTTTTCCCCCCCTTTCCCCCCCACCCCCCCTATCCCCCTCCCTACCCCCCCCTTCCTCCCCCCCCCCCTTTTCCCCCCTTTTCCCAAATTTTTCCCCCCCCTTCCCAAAACCCCCCTTCCTCTCTCTCTCCCCTCTTTTCTTGGAGTGGTTTTTGGCCAAAAAAATTGTTTTGTCCAGTTATAAAATTTTGCCCCCCGAGGTGAATTAATTAACTGACCAATCTCTTAGAGGAGGGAGAAGGAGAGGAAAGGAAAGAGGGGGGGAAAAAGGAGGAGGGGGGAAAAGGGGGGAGGAGGAAGGGGAAAAGGGGGGAAGGGAAAAGGAAAGGGGGGAAGGAAAGGGGGAAAGGAAGGGGGAGGGGAGAGGGGGGGAGGGGAAGGAAAGACAGGTGGGGGGAGGGAAGGAGGAGGAGGGGGGAAAGGGGAAGGGGGGGAGGGGGGAAAAAGGAGGGGAGGGGGGAAAGGAGGAGGGGGGGAGGGGGGAGGAAAAGGGAGGGAGGGGGGGGGGAGGAGGAGGAGGAGGAGGGGGGAGGGGGAAAAGGGAGGGGAGGAGGAGGAGGAGGGAGGAAGGGGGGAAAGGGGAGGGGGGAGGGAGGGGGTGGGGGGGAGGAAAAAGGGGGAAAGGGGGAAAAAAGGGGGGAAAAGGAGGGGGGGAGGGGGAGGGAGGAAAGGGGGGAAGGGGGGAGGGGGAGGGGAGAGGGGGAAAGGGGGGGAAGAGGGGGGGGAGAGGGAAAGGGGGAAAATTAATATTTATATTGGCGTTAATGAATCTAAATCCCGTACACGAACATACAAAGAAAACACACACACATACACACACACACACATACACACATGCAAAAAACACACTCCCCCCCATTCTTTCTCTTTCCCTTTCTCTCTCTCTCTCTCTCTCTCTCTCTCTCTGTCTCTCTCTCTCTCTCTCTCTCTCTCTCTCTCTCTCTCTCTCTCTCTCTCTCTCTCTCTCTCTCTCTTTTTTTATATATATATATATATATATATATATATATATATATATATATATATATAAAAATATATATATATAAAAAAACATAAAAATCTGTCTGTCAAACTATATATGTATATAAAATATATCCTCTCCCCCCTCTCCATCTATCTCTCCCATCTTCCCTCTCCCTCTCATTTTTACCCCCCTCCCCCACCCTCCATCTTCTTCTCTTTCCCTGCCCTTTCCTCCTCTTTCCATCGTCTCCTTCCCTTTTCTCCTTTCTCCTTTCACCCCTTCCCCTTCATCCATCTTTTCCCTCTTTCCATTCACCTTCTCTCCTCTCTAATTTTCTATCTCCCTCTCTCTGTCACCCCTTTTTTCCCTCCTTCCCTTCCCCTTTCCCATCCACCCTATCCTTTCCCCCTCTCCCCCCCTTTCCCTTCCCCCCCCCTTCTCTTTCTCTCTCTCTCTCTCCCACCCCCCCCTTTTCCCCTTCTTTTCCTCTCTCTCTCTCCCTTTCACCCTTCCCTCCCTCTTTCCCCCTCCTTTTCCTTTCCCCTCCCCCCAACCCACCTTTTCCCCCCTTCCCTTTCCCCCCTCCCCTTCCCCCTTTCCCTTCTCCCTTTTTCCCCCCTCCCCTCCCTTCCCCCTCCCTCCCTCCCTTTCCCACCCACCCTTTTTTCCCCCCTTTCCCCCCATTTTCCCCCCTCCTTCTTTCCCTTTCACCCCCCTTCCCCCCCCCCTTCCCCCCCCTCCCCCCCTTTCCTTCCTTTCCTTTCTTCTCCCACCCCCCTTTTCCCCCCCTTACCTTCCCACCCCCCTTTCTTTTCCTCCTTCCCTCCCTTTTCCTTCCCTTTCCCCTCCCCCCCCCCTTCCATTCCCTTTCCTTTTCCCCCCCCCCCTTTTCCCTTCCTTCCCCCCTCCCCTTCCCCTTCCCTCCCCCCCCCACACGCGCACGTAAACACCACTGCAGTCTCGAAAAAAAAAAAAGCCGCCGGGGGAGGGGGGGGGGGGGGAAAGGGAAAAGGAACGAAAGAAAACAAAAGCCAAGAGACAACATAACCTAACGTGACCTGCCCAGAATGCTAAATACATTAAGGCCAAAAAAAGGTTGGAAATGGGGTGGGGTGGCGGGGGTTGGTGGTGAGGATGGTGGTGGTGATGGTGTGGTGAGGGAGGGGGAGGGTGGTGGGGGTGGTGATGGGGTGGTGGTGGGGGAGGGGGGAGGGATGGGGTGGGTAAAAGGATGGTATGGGGTGATGAGGGTTGGTGGTGGTAAATTGTAGCGGTGGGTGTGGTGGGGTTTTGATGGTGGTAAAGAATTGAGGGGGTTTGGTGGTGAAAAACAGTTGGGGGGTGGTGGGGGTGATGGGGTGACGGGGGGGAAAGGTGGTGATGGGGGTGGGTGGTGAGGGTGTTGGTGGTGGTTTTGAGGGTGGAATTGATGATGATAAAAGATGGTGATAATTTTGATTTACAGGTATAATGGTAGTAGTAATATTAATCATAAAATAATGATAACGATGATGATGTTCATTATTATGATATATTTTATAAAGATGATAGTAGTAATCATAAGAAAATGATGATGATAATGGCAATGATAATGATGATAATGGCAAACAAATCATCAAAATGACACTAATGATAACAACAATGTGGTAACCATGACAACGTTGATCGTAATAATAATAACATAAATAATGAAAATGTAAGTGTTAAAACAAAATCAAAATCAAAAAGAGGAATTAAAACGTAGAAAAAATAAATAATAAAATAATAAAAGAAAAATAATAAAAAAATAACAAGAAGGAAAATTATAAAAAAATTTTAAAAAAGAAACAAGATGAAGGAAAAAATAACAATAAACTTGTGCAAAAAGAAAAAAAATGAAAAAAGAGGAAAGAAAAAAAAAAGGGCACAACAAAAAAAAAAAGGGAACTCAAACACCTTCCTCCTTTTCCCCCCAAAAAAAATAAAAAAGGGAAAAAAAAAAAAGAAAACAACAAACCCCAAAAAAAAAAAAAAAGAAAAAAAAAGGAAAAAAAGGGAAAAAGAAAAAATGAGAAAAGAAAAAAGACGGGAAAAAAAGATAGAAAAAAGAAAATGAAAATAAAAAATAAAATGGAAAAAAGAGAAAAAAAAAAAAAAAAACAAAAAAAAAATAGAAAAAAAAAAAAGACAAAACAGAAAAACAGAAAAAATAAAAACAAAAAAAAGAAAAAGAAAAAAAAAAAAAAAACATAAAAAAAAAAAAAAAAAAAACCCCGAGAAAAAAAAAAAAAATAAAACTAAAAACCCTTAAAAACTTAAAAAAAAAAAGAATTTCAATGGCGTATTGCAAGGGGCCACTGTGACGTCAGGGGAACAATGGGGGCAGTCCCATTTTTTTTATCCCCGACTTTGGGGCTCCCGGGGGAAAACCCAATGTCTCCTTAAAATATCCCATGGGGGAAGTGTGTGTTTTGGGGGTTTGGGAGTGAGGGGGGGGGGAGGGAAGGGGGGGAAAGGGGGGGGGGGGGGAAGGGGGGGGAAAGGGGGGGGAAAAGGGGGTGGGGGGGAAAAGGGGGGGAAAAGGGGGGGGGGAAAAGGGGGAGGAGGGGGGGGGAAGGGAAAAGGGGAAAGGAGGGGGGGGAAAAGGGGGGGGAAAAGGGAAAAGGGGGGGAGTGGGGGGGAAAGGGGGGGAAAGAGGTGGGGGGGGAAAGGGGGGAGGGGGGGAGGGAGGGGGAAGGAGGGAGAGAAGGAAGTGGTGTGGGTGGGGAAGGGAGGGAGGGGGAGGGGGAAAGGGAAGAGAGGGAGGGGGGGGGGATGTGGGTGGGGAAGGGAGGGGGGGGGAGGGGGGGGGAAAGGAGGGTAAAAGTGTGGGGGGGAAAAGGGAGGGGGTGGAGGGGAGGGAGGGGGGGGGGTTTGGGGGGGGAAAGGGGGAGAGAGGAAGGGAGAGGGGGGGGGGGAAAGGAGTGTGGTGGGAAGGGGGGGGGAAGGAGGGATAAGAGTGAGGGAGGGAGGGGGGGAAAAAGGGGGGGGAGTGGGGGGGGGGAAAAGGGGGGGGGATGGGGGGGGAGGTGGGGGAAGGGGGGGGGTTTTTAGGAAGGGGAGGGGGGGGGAAGGGAAAAGGGGAGGGGTGGATAGGGGTAAAAAAGGGAAGGGGAAGGGGGTTGGGGGAAGAAAGGGAAAAAGGAGGAAAAGGGGAAAAGGTGGAAGGGAAAAAAGGGGGCGGTGGAATGATTTGGAAAGGAGATGGGTTTGACAAAAGGGTGAAAAGTGGAAAATTGAGTGGAAGGTAAAGGGGGAAGGAGTGGGGGTAAAATGGAATGAATGGAAAAGGGGGGGAAGGGGGAGGGTGAAAGGGGGATTTTTTTTTCCCCGTTTTTCTTTTCAAAATCCTCATTTTTATTTTTTACACTAATAAAAATCACCTTTTTTTAAAACATTATTCCCAACCCCTACCATCGCATTACAAACATAATTATTATCATTACTGCTATTGGGGGTCTTATTTAATAACCAAAGAAGAATTAACAACAACAATTACAATAATGAGAACAATTGAAAATAATGTAATCTGAGGAAATAATATAAATTTTTTTTTTCTTGTTGTTTTTTAAAAATTGTCTCAGATTGCCTTTTGACTCCAGTAAATAGAACCAAAAAAAATGCATGTATGAACCCCCTTTTTTTTTTTTTTTTCCTTTTTTTTTTTCTCTTTCTGTCTCGGGGCTCTGTCCCCTCCCCTTTCCTTTTTCTTCTTTTTTGTCTCTTCTTCTCTCTCTTTCTTTTTTTCTCTCCCCTTTTCTCTCTCTCTCCCCCTCTCTCTCTCTCTCTCTCTCTCTCTCTCTCTCTCTCTCTCTCTCTCTCTCTCTCTCTCTCTTCCTCTCCTCTCTCTCTCTCTTCTCTCTCTCTCTTTCCCTTTTTTCTTTCTCCCTTTTCCCTTTTCCTCCCCCTCTCTCTCTTTCCCTTCTCTTCCTCTCTTTTTTCTCTTTCCCCTTTTCCTCTCTTTTTCCTCTCTCTCTCTTTTCTTTTTCCCCTCTTTTCTCCCCCTCTCCTTTTCTCTCTCTTTCCCTCTCTCTCCCCTCCTTTTTTCTTTTTTCCTTTTTTTCCTTTTCCTTTTTCCCTTTTCCTTTTCCCCCCCCTTTTCCCTTTTCCCTTTTTTCTCTTTCCTTTCCCCTTTTTTTCCCCCCTTCCCTTTTTTTAAAAAACCCTTTTTTTTTTTTTGTTCTTTCTTTTTTTTTTCCCCCCCCTTCCCCCTTTTCCCTTTCCCCTTCTTTTTTTTTTTTTCCCCCTGTTTTCTCCCCCTTTCCCCTTTTCCCCCCTTTAAAAAGTTTTCCCCCCCCTTTTCTTCTTCCTACCTTCTTATATCCTTATCTCCTTATCTTCCTCTTCCACCAAATATTCTCCTTCCTCCTTCTTCCTTATCCTCATTTCCTTCACTTCCTTTCTTTATCATCTTCCTCTCATCCTCTTCCCCGCTTCGCTTTCCGAAAGAGAACTAACTAATCTTCCCCTTCTTTCTATTCTTCTTTTTCTTCCTCCTTCACTTAATATCCCCCTCTCCTTTCCTTCTTCTCAATCCTCAATTTCTTCATTTCCCTTTTTATCAAAATTTTTTCCCCCTCTTCCCTCTTTCCCCCCCAAAGGAAAACCCAAACAATTTTTCCCCCTTTTTTCTCTTCTTCTTTTTCCCTTCCCCCAAATTACTCCCCTCCCCTTTTCCCTTTTTTCCCCTATCTAATTTCCTCCACTTCCTCTCTTTATCTTTTTTCCTTCCCCTTTTTCCCTTTTTTTCCCCTTTTTCCTTTCCGAAATTTTCCCCCCCCCCACTTTTTTTTCCCCTTTTTTTTTCTTTTCCCTTTTCCCAAATTACTCCCTTTTTCCCAAAATTTCCCCCTTTTCTTACCTATCCTCATTTCCTCCACTTCCTCTCTTTATCATCTTCATCTCTCCCCTCTTCCCCGCTTCGCTTTCCGAAAGAGACCCAACTAATCTTTCCCTTCTTTCTCTTCTTCTTCTTCTTCTTCCTTTACCAAATTACTCCCCTTCTCCTCGCTCTTCCCTATCCTTAATTTCTTCACTTCCTCTTTTTTTTTTTATCTCTCCTCTTCCCCCTTCGCCCCCCCAAAAAAACCAAACTAATTTTTTCCCCTTCTTTCTCTTCTTTTTTTCCCTTCCCCTTTTTTCCCAAATTACTCCCCCCCCCTTTTTCCTTTTTCCCTATCCTTAATTTCTTCACTTCCTCTCTTTATCATCATCTCTCACCTCTTCCCCTCTTCGCTTTCCGAAAGAGAACCAGCTAATCTCACTTTCTTTTTCTTCTTCTTCTTCTTCCTCCACCAAATTACTTCCTCTCTCCTTTCCCTCTTACCTATCCTCATTTCCTCCACTTCCTCTCTTTATCATCTTCATCTCTCCCCTCTTCCCCCCCTTCCCTTTTCCCAAAAAGAGAATAACTAATTTTCCCCCCTTCTTTTTTTTTTCTTCTTCCCCCCCCTCCCAAAATTTTTTTCCCCTCCCCCTCCTTTTTTTCCTTTTTTCCCTTACTCATTTCCTCCACTTCCTCTCTTTACCCATTTCCCTCTCTCCCCTTTTTCCCTTTTCGTTTTGAAATTTTTATTTTCCCCCTTTTTTTTCTTCTTTTCTTTTTCCCTTTTAAAATCTTCCCCCTCCCTTTTTCCCTCTTCCTATCCTCATTTCCCCATTTCCTCTTTATCATTTTCCCTCCTCCCCTTTTTTCCCCCTTCGCTTTCCGAAAAACAAATTCCTTTTTTTTCTTCTTTTCTTTTTCCCTTTCCACCAAATTCCCTTTTCCATTTCCCTTTTTTCATCCCCCTTTCCCCCACTTCCTTTTATCATTTTTATCTCCCCCCTCTTCCCCTTTTCCGCTTTCCGAAAAGAAACCCGGCTTCCCTTTTTTTCCCCTTTTCCTTTTCCCCAAAAAAACCTTTTTTTTTCCCCTTTTCCCCCATTTTTCCCCCTTTTCCTTTTATTTTTTTTTCCCCCCCCCTTGTTTAAAAAAATTTTTTGGGTTTTTCTTTTCCTTTTTTTAAAATTAATTTTTTTTTTTAAATTCCTTTTTTTAAATTTTTTTTTTTTTGTTTTTTTTTCCTATTTTTTTTTTTTTTTTCCCTTCTTTCTTTTTTTTTTTTTCTTTTTTTTCTTCTTTTTCTTCTCTCTTTCTCTTCCCCTTTTTCCTCTCCTCTCTCTCTCTCTCTCTTCTTTCTTTCTCTGTCTCTCTCTCTCTCTCTCTCTTTCTCTCTCTCTCTCTCTCTCTCTCTCTCTCTCTCTCTCTCTCTCTCTCTCTCTCTCTCTCTCTCTTTCTCTCAATTACAATTCTAAATTCATTTCACAAATGAATATATAAACTGAATGAATGAATAAACTAATATATAAATAAAAAGATAAATTGATAGAAAAAGAGAGACAATTAAGTAATCAAACTAACCAACAATCCAATAGAAATTAATGGATAGATGAATAAAAGGATAATAAAACGGAGAAAAACAAACGAATAGATATATAAATCACAAAAGACTTTATATTTACTATCCTTCGCCTATAATTTCGAACAATTAAGGTATACAATATCGTATCTAATTACAAAAACCTTAAAAAATTCCAAAATTTTTTTTTCCCCAAAAAGACCAAAACATTTTTTTACCCCAAAAAACAACACACACACACACCACCACACACACCCCCCAAAACACACACACACACACACACACACACACACACACACACACACACACACACACACACACACACACACACACACACACACACACACACACACACACACACACACACACACACACACACACACACACACACGCACACACACACACACACCAACACACACACCACACAAAATAAGTGATTTTAAAAGAAAGGGGGGAAAGGGGGAGAGAGAGAGAGAGAGAGAGAGAGAGAGAGAGAGAGAGAGAGAGAGAGAGAGAGAGGGGAGAGAGAGAGAGGAAGAGGAGAGAGAGAGAGAGACAGAGAGAAGAGAGAAAAAAGAAAAGAGAAAAGAGAGAAAAGAGAGAGAGAAAGAGAAAAAAAAAGAAAAGGGGGGAAAAAAAAGAGAGAGAGAGAGAGAGAGAGAGAGAGAGAGAGAGAGAGAGAGAGAGAGAGAGAGAGAGAGAGAGAGAGAGAGAGAGAGAGAGAGAGAGAGAGAGAGAAGGAGAGAGAGTATATATATATGTGTGTGTGTGTATGTGCGTGTATGGATATGAATACACATAGATACATACAGCTGTATTCTTTTATATCTATCTACCTATATTTAGTTATCATAATCACAAAATGGAAATTATTGTACAGTCAACCAGATTATGAGTGAAATAATAGTTGTTTATTATTTTTTTCTTGCAATTGCAAAATACTAATTACACCGCAATTAGCTGGAATTTGTTTTCTTTTTTTTATCGCTATTTTCTTCTTTCATATTTCATCTTCTTTATCTTCTCTCTCCCACGTCTTCTTCTATAATCCCTCGTTCTTCTGTCTCTTAATTTCTCCTTCCCCCTCCTTTAATTATTCTTTCTTTTCCCCTTCCTTCTATTCACTTCCATCTTTCTCTCTCTCTCTCTCTCTCTCTCTCTCTCTCTCTCTCTCTCTCTCTCTCTCTCTCTCTCTCTCTCTCTCTCTCTCTCTCTCTCTCCCCCCTCCCCCTCTCTCTCTCTCTCTCTCTTTTTCCCCCCCC
>NC_091556.1:43890009-43892509 GCF_042767895.1 Penaeus vannamei | reverse complement strand
AGTTCATCAGCTGATTCACTAAGGAGAACAATGTCGTCTGCAAATCTTAGGTTGTTTAGGTGTTCGTCTCCTATTTTGATACCCTTCCCTTCCCATTCTAGTTTCTTGAATATTTCCTCGAGGCAGGCTGTAAACAGCTTTGGTGAGATGGTGTCGCCTCGTCTAACGCCTTTTTAATTGTTATTTTATCGGTTTCCGTGTGGAGCTTGATGGTTGCTGTCCCATCTTTGTATATATTTTCCAATATATTACAATATACCTCCTCTACTCCCTGTTGTCGAATAGCACCTAATACTGCTGGTATTTGTAGAGTCAAATGCCTTTTCATAATCGATGAATGCCATACACATGGGTTTCCTATATTCATTTATTTTTTCTCTTATTTGGGTGAGCGTGTGGATGTGATCTGTTGTTGAGAATCCGCTGCGGAAGCCTGCCTGTTCTCTAGGATGGTTAGAATCCAGACTGTCAGAGATGCGAGCTGTAATGACTTTCGTGAACAGTTTGTAAGTAACCGAAAGGAGGCTTATGGGTCGGTAATTTTTAAAATCCTTTTTATCACCTTTTTTGTGTAACAAGATAATTGTTGCATTTTTCCAGGCTTTCGGAGATTTTTCCACTGAGAAGACATTTGTTAAAAAGACTGGCTAGTTTCACTGTTGCGATTTCTCCTGCATCTAATATAAGGTCTATACTAATTCCGTCTTCACCTGGTGTTTTCCCTCTCTTCATGCCTTTAGGTGCTCTTTTTATTTCTTCTTTTGTGATATTAGGCACGTCTCTAGTTACTGCGTTTGCCTCTATCTGTGGCTGTTCGTTTGAGTTGCATAGATCCCTGTAAAAGTCTTCCACTACTTTGATGATTTCATTCTTGTTATATGTTACTTCTCCGTCTGGTTTCTTAATTGCATACATTTGATTTCTCCCTATTCCTAGTCTTCTTTTAGCTGCTTTCATGCTGGTACCTGAAATCACTGCTTCGTTTATTATTTGAGTATTGAATTTTCGTACATCTTCCCTCTTCTTTTTATTTCTGGTCTTTGTTAATTCAACTAATGCTATCTTGTCCCTGGTTGACGATACTTTCATGTCTCTACATTTTTGCATAAGCTGTTTAGTTACTATCGAGAGTTTGCTGGAGCTTTGTTTGTCGTTCTTGCTGCCTACTTCAAGTGCAGCTTCCTTTATTATGTTATTGAACTGTTTATTAATTTGGTCGATGTTGAGATCTTCTTCGCGGAGAAGTGAATATCTGTTTTGGATGTTTAGGCTAAATTCTGTTGCTCTGATTTTCAAGTTAGCTAAGTTTGGCTGTGGTTTTCGCATTAGTTTGTTCCTTTCCCTTCTGAGGTGTATTTTAATTTCACCTCTCACCATCCTCTGGTCGCTGCCAACATTTACTTTGTTGATAACTTCTACATTTATTATTATATCGCGCCTATTTGAAATTATGAAGTCAATTTCGTTTTTGACGTCAGAAGGCGACTTCCATGTCCACTTCCATTCTAGTCTTTTTTCGAAGAATGTATTCATGATATTGAGTGATCGAGCCTCCGCGAAGTCGACTAGCATTTGCCCCCTCTCGTTCCTAGTGCCTATTCCATGATTCCTTTCTGCGGTTTCTCCCTCTGTCTTTTAACCTTTTTTGGCATTAAAATCCCCCATAATTATTGTGAAATGGGATTTTGTTCTCTCACTGGATAAATGAATATCTTCATAGAAGCTCTCTATTTCTTCATCACTGTGGCTGCAGGTTGGAGCATAGACTTGAATGATTTTTAAGTTATTGTTACTGGAGCCACTATTTCGCTTACACTATAGAATTCTACGATGTTCTTTTCTAAGCGTTTGTGTATTAAGAAACCAACCCCTAATTCCTGTTTGCTACCCTAAGGTTTATCTCTCCAATAGAGCACGTGTCCATCATTTATTATCTGCTCTTCGCCTAGTCTTCTAACTTCGCAGAATCCTATTACATCCCATTTAATGGAAGAGAGTTCCTCCAGTAAAGCTAGTAAGTCGGATTCAGTTCTCATGGTCCATATATTGTATGTGCAAAGGTTCATCAACATGGGGCGGCCTGTCTGTACCCGGATATTTTTAGCACCCCCTGCTCCGGAGCGATCCTAATCGCCGCCGTAACCAGGGGCTCCTTCGCCTCCGGGGAATGAGGGCCGTTGTTGTGTGTGTGTTTTCAAGGGAGGTGGACAGCCGATTTACCTCCCACCTACTGGCTTAGGTGAGGGGGAGTAATTTAGCCGGAATGCCTCTGATAAGTACCACCAACAGGTTTGGTCCTACTTCATGTAGACTTAGGAGCAGCAATGCACGGCCTGCTCACTACACCAGGGTGTACTCCCGTGAGCTGGGCTTAAGTATCAGAAGTGCATATATGTGTGATTTTATTTTATTTATTAACTTCACTTGTGCGTATGTGCACCTGATGTAGACACATTTATTCCCGCACATGCTCTAAATACCACGCACATGCCCGCTCCCG
>NC_091556.1:43866839-43869339 GCF_042767895.1 Penaeus vannamei | reverse complement strand
TTTCCCTCTCTCTTCCCCTTCTTTTACTTTCCCTCTCTGTTTTCATTCTTCTGCTTTCCCTCTCTCTTTCCTTCTTCTGCTTTCCCTCTCTCTCTTCCCTTCTTCTGCTTTCCCTCTCTCTCTTCCCTTCTTCAGCTTTCCCTCTCTCTTTCCTTCTTCTTCTTTCCCTCTCTCTTCCCTTCTTCTGCTTTCCCTCTCTCTCTTTCCTTCTTCTGCTTTCCCTCTCTCTTTCCTTCTTCTGCTTTCCCTCTCTCTTTCCTTCTTCTGCTTTCCCTCTCTCTTCCCTTCTTCTTCTTTCCCTCTCTCTTTCCTTCTTCTGCTTTCCCTCTCTCTTCCCTCTCTCTTCCCTTCTTCTTCTTTCCCTCTCTCTTCCCTCTCTCTTTCCTTCTTCTGCTTTCCCTCTCTCTTTCCTTCTTCTGCTTTCCCTCTCTCTTTCCTTCTTCTGCTTTCCCTCTCTCTTTCCTTCTTCTGCTTTCCCTCTCTCTTTCCTTCTTCTGCTTTCCCTCTCTCTTCCCTTCTTCTGCTTTCCCTCTCTCTTTCCTTCTTCTGCTTTCCCTCTCTCTTTCCTTCTTCTGCTTTCCCTCTCTCTTCCCTTCTTCTTCTTTCCCTCTCTCTTTCCTTCTTCTGCTTTCCCTCTCTCTCTTCCCTTCTTCTGCTTTCCCTCTCTCTTTCCTTCTTCTGCTTTCCCTCTCTCTTCCCTTCTTCTGCTTTCCCTCTCTCTTTCCTTCTTCTTCTTTCCCTTCTCTCTTCCCTTCTTCTGCTTTCCCTCTCTCTCTTCCCTTCTTCTGCTTTCCCTCTCTCTTCCCTTCTTCTTCTTTCCCTCTCTCTTCCCTTCTTCTGCTTTCCCTCTCTCTTTCCTTCTTCTGCTTTCCCTCTCTCTTTCCTTCTTCTGCTTTCCCTCTCTCTTTCCTTCTTCTTCTTTCCCTTCTCTCTTCCCTTCTTCTGCTTTCCCTCTCTCTTCCCTTCTTCTGCTTTCCCTCTCTCTCTTCCCTTCTTCTGCTTTCCCTCTCTCTCTTCCCTTCTTCTGCTTTCCCTCTCTCTTCCCTTCTTCTTCTTTCCCTCTCTCTCTTCCCTTCTTCTTCTTTCCCTCTCTCTCTTCCCTTCTTCTTCTTTCCCTCTCTCTCTTCCCTTCTTCTGCTTTCCCTCTCTCTTCCTTTCTTCTTCTTTCCCTCTCTCTTCCCTTCTTCTTCTTTCCCTCTCTCTTCCCTTCTTCTGCTTTCTCTCTCCTTCCTTTGAAATGCTTCCATTTGATTTGGTTGAGTAATGATAATGACTCAAGTTACTCGACTTTGGCCTGAAGTTTCGGCCGAGCGTGGGACTAAATTCGGTTAAGGGGGGGAAGGGGGGGGTATGAGAGCAGAAGGGGGGGGGGGGCATGACAGGAGGAGGGCGGGGGGTGGGGGTGGGGTATGAGAGCAGAGGGGGGGGCATGACAGGAGGAGGGGGGGGGGTGGGGTGGGGTGGGGGGTATGAGAGCAGAGGGGAGGTATGACAGGAGGAGGGCGGGGGGTGGGGGTGGGGTATGAGAGCAGAAGGGGGTATGACAGGAGGGAGGGCGGGGGGTGGGGTGGGGGTGTATGAGAGCAGAGGGGGGGGCATGACAGGAGGAGGGCGGGGTGGGGGGGGGTATGAGAGCAGAGGGGGGGTATGACAGGAGGAGGGCGGGGGGTAGGGGTGGGGGTATGAGAGCAGAAGGGGGGGGGGGTGGCATGACAGGAGGAGGGCGGGCGGATGGGAGGTTGGGGTGGAGGGGGGGGGTAATTGAAATGGCAGACGTATCTATTATCTGTCACGGTTTTGGGTATTTGTTCTTTGCTCTGGCTGCTTTCATTTTGAAATTGGTGTAGGTTTCCTTTGTGTGTGAATGTACATTCATTCGCACACACACACACGCACACACACACACATATAGATAAATAAATATATATATATATATAAATACATATATATATAAATATATATATATATATGTATATATATATATATATATATATATATATATATATATATATATGTATATATATATATATATATATATATATATACGCACGCAGATATATATATATATATATATATATATATATATATATATATATATATATATATATATATATATATAAATATATATATATACATATATATATATATATATATATATATATATATATATATATATATATATATATATATATATATAAATATATATATACGCAGATATATATATATATATATATATATATATATATATATATATATATATATATATATATATATATATATATATATATGTATATATATATATATATATACGCAGATATATACATATATATATATATATATATATATATATATTTATATATATATATACATATATATATATATATATATATATATATATATATATGTATATATATATATATATATATATATATATATATAAATATATATATACGCAGATATATATATATATATATATATATATATATATATATATATATAT
>NC_091556.1:43836839-43851839 GCF_042767895.1 Penaeus vannamei | reverse complement strand
CTCTCTCTCCGCTCTTTCCCCTTCCTTTCCCTCTCCCCTTTTTCCACTTCCTCTCTCTCTCCCCTCTTTCTCTAGCCTCTTTCCCTTCCCTCTCTCTCTTCCTTCTTTCCCCTCACTCTTTCTCTAGCCTCTTTCCCCTCTCCCTCTCTCCCTCCCCTCTTCGTTCTCCTTCTGCTGCATCTTTGCTTTTCGTTCTCTTTCTTTGATCTCGCTTGTTCCTTGTCGTTCTCTCCTGCGATTTCTCTTATTCTCACTCCTCTGTCCGTCTGTCTGTCTGTCTGTCTCTCCTCATCCCATCTTCTCTCTCTCTCTCTCGCTCTCTCTCTGTCTTTCGCTCTCTCTCTCTCTCTCTCTCTCTCTTTCGAGTTCTCTCTCTCTATCTATCTATGTATCTATCTCTCTTTCGATCTCGCTTTCTCTCTCTTGCTGTCCTTCGAGCTCTCTCTCTCTCTCTCTCTCTCTCTCTCTCTCTCTCTCTCTCTCTCTTTCTTTCTCTCTCTCTCTCTCTCTCTCTCTCTCTCTCTCTCTCTCTCTCCCTTTCTCTATCTATCTATCCCTCTCTCTCTCTCTTTATCCCATTCTTTTCATCTCTTTTGTCCTTCCTCTCTCCCTTCATTTCGCTCTTCCCCATTCCTGTCCTTTCACTCTTCCCTTGGTGTGATCTTCCTCCTTCGTCATCCTCATTCCTGTCTCTCTTTTTCCTTCATCCCCATCTTCATTTCTCTCCTTCCTCCTCCCATTCGTTGTCAGTCTCTCCTCACTCTTTCTCTCTCTCTCTCTCTTTCTCCCTCTCCCTCTCTCTCTCTCTCTCTGTCTGTCTCTCTCTCTCTCTCTCTCTCTCTCTCTCTCTCTCTCTCTCTCTCTCTCTCTCTCTCTCTCTCTCTCTCTCTCTCTCTCTCTCTCTCTCTCATTCTCTCTCTCTCGCTCTCTCTCTCTCTCTCTCTCTCTCTCTCTCTCTCTCTCTCTCTCTCTCTCTCTCTCTCAGAGAGAAAGACGGAGAGAGACAGAAATTAATCAACGAACGAACGAGAAAGACAGAAAACAGAGCGATGGAAATGCAAAGACAGACAAACAGACAAGATCAATAAAAGACAGAAAGACAGACAAAAAGAAAAGGAGAATACGAAGAGCAGAAAAATCCTTCGCAAAACCCCAACCTCGTCACCCAACACTTTCTTCTTCTTTTTCCTTAAGACAAACGAACTTAAGATGCATTTTTGCTTGAGCTCCTTCTTATCATCGGCTTACCGAAGGATACAATAAATAGATGGAAGGAAGAGGTGGGGGAGAGAGGGACGTAGAGGGAGGAGGAGGAGAGGGAAAAAGAAGAAGAGGGGGACGTAGAGGGAGGAGGAGGAGAGGGAAGAAGAAGAAGAGGGGGAGAGGGACGTAGAAGGAGGAAGAGGAGAGGGAAGAAGAAGAGGGGGAGGATGGAGAGGGAGGAGGAGGGAGAGGGAGGAAGAGAAAGAAGAGGGAGGGATGGAGATGGAGAGGAGGAGGAAGGGAGAGAGGGAAGAAGAAGAGGGGGAGGATGGAGAGGGAGGAGGAGGAAAGGGAAGAAGAAGAGGGGGAGTGATGGAGAGGGAGGAGGAGGAGAGGGAAGGAAGAGAGGAAGAGGGGGAGAGGGACGTAGAAAGAGGAAGAGGAGAGGGAAGAAGGAAGAAGAGGAGAGGATGGAGAGGGAGGAGGAAGGAGGGAGAGGGAAGAAGAAGAGGTGAGGGGGAGGATGGAGAGGGGAGGAAGGAGAGGGGAGGGAAGAGGGGGGAGGAGGAGGAGGAAGTGGGGTTGAAGGATGGAGTGGGGGACAGGGGAAGGAAGAGAAAGGATGAGGGAGAAGGAAGAGAAGAAGAGGAGGGAGAGAGGAAGGGAGGCGAGAAAGAGGGAGAGAGTGCAGAGGAGGGAGAATGGCGGGGGGAGTGGGAGGAACACGCAGAGAGATAGGAGGAGGAAGAGGAGAGAGAGGATGGAGGATGCAGGGAAGGGCGAGAGGGAGGGAGAAAGGAGGAGGGATTATGATAGAGTGGAGGAAGAAGAGGTAGAGAGGATAATCGGGAAAAGAAATGGGGAAATAAGGAGGGGTGGGAAGAAGGAGGGGGGAGGAAGAGGGAGCTGAGTGGGGAGGAGAAAGAAGAAGTGGGGAAAGAGGGGAAGGGAAAGGTGGGAAGGAAAAGAAGGAGAGGGAGTAGAAGGAAAGAAGATAGGAGGAGAGAAAGATAAGGAGAAAGAGGGAAAATGAGGAGAGGGAAAATATAGGGGAGGAAAAGCGATGGTGAGGAGTGAGGGAGAAGAAGAAGGGGAGGGGGATAAGGAGGATGGGCGGGGAAAGGGAGAAGGAAGAGGAGGGGGCGAAAACGGGAAAAGAAGAGGAAGGGAGGAAGCTTAGACAGAGGGAGAAGGAAGGAGGGGAAGTAGAGGGGGAGGAAGAAGGAAATGGGGGGGGGGGGGGTAAGGGAGGAAAGGAAAAGGAAATGGAGAGAAAGAGGAGGGAGAAGGAGGATGCGGAAAAGGACGAGATCGAGGTTAATATAAACGTACATATTTATGTGTTGTGTGTTTGTGTGTGTATATGTATACATATCTACACACACACACACACACACACACACACACACACACACACACACACACACACACACACACACACACATATATGTATATATATATATATATATATATATATATATATATATATATATATATATATATATATATATATATATATATATACATATGTATATATATATATATATATATATATATATATATATATATATATATATATATATATATATATATATATATGGATGGATTTTATATATATATATATATATATATATATATATATATATATATATATATATATATATATATATATATATATATATATATATATCCCTCTTTACATTTAATCATAACAATAGCAAACACAACAGCCCTTTACCAAGAGAGAAAGATATTTCTTTCCGCTAACAAACAAACAAACAAACAAACAAAAAAAAACTTTCTGCACCTCTTTGCCTGGAGTGAAAGATTTTTCCGCAAACAAACAAACAAATAAACAAACAGAATGAAAGAGAATGAAAGATTTTATTGTCCCGCAAAAAAAAAAAGACTTTATCTGTCAGTTCATACGACTAATGGAAGGGGGGGGGGGATCCCACGTAACCAAGTAGATCGATAAATAGATGAATAAATGCCTAAATAGATAAATATATTATTCAGTAAAGATAACGGGATAAATAGATATATCAATATATAAATAGATAAATAAATATTTGAATAGATACATCAATCAAACCAATTAATCGACAAATAGATATACAAATGAATATATAGACAGATTAATGAATATATGAATAAGAAAACGATTAGGTAATTATATAAGTAAACATAAGTAAAATATATCAATACATAAAGATAATTATATAAAAAAAAAAACGAAAAAAAAATTAAACACCCACAGTCTCAACCTATCAGGCTATCACACCTTTAATGAGACAGATAGACAGACAGACAGACAGACAGACAGACAGACAGACAGACAGACAGACAGACAGACAGACAGACAGACAGACAGGCAAGCAGGCAAGGCAAGGAGCGTGACCGAGGGAGGAGGGGAGTGAGGTGACGCGAGGTGATGTGAAGATGATGTGAAATTGTCATCATCAGGTGAAAGTATTTTTAGGTGACTCTTCCATCGACAGTTTGTAGCTGTTAGTGTTTTTTCTAATATTTGTTAATTTTAGTCTTGTGGTTTCTGTCTTTCTGTCCTTTCTCTCTCTCTCTCTCTCTCTCTCTCTCTCTCTCTCTCTCTCTCTCTCTCTCTCTCTCTCTCTCTCTCTCTCTTTCTCACCCTCTCTCTCTCTCTCTCTCTCTCTCTCTCTCTCTCTCTCGCTCGCTCGCTCTCTCTCTCTCTCTCTCTCTCCCTCTCTCTCTCTCTCTCTCTCTCCCTCTCTCTCTCTCTCTATCTATCTATCTATCTCTTTCTCTTAGTGCGAGAGATACAAATAAACATTATTGTTATTATTGATATAATTATTATCACCATTATTATTATTATTATTATTATTATTATTATTATTATTATTATTATTATTATTATTATTATTATTATTGTTATTATTATCAGTATTATCATTGTTATTATCATTATCACCTTCACCATTATTATAATTCCCCACTAATATTATTATCATTATCATTTTATCACGTTTACTATTATCGTCATTATCATTTTCGCAAGAAGTAATATTCGCCATTTCTTTACACTCGCTATCCACTTCCAACTTGTGGGCGTCAAGTACAGCTTGTAATGAACGTGCAGTACCGTGGAACAATCGCGGAACAATTCGGATTCAAATTGGCACCAGTGTTTCGCGAATATATCTCGAATACCTCGACATTCGCTGGATAAAAAGCCTCCCGTGTTTCGCAAAAGATGCTAAATTGTGGAATGCCAAATTTGGAATGCTGATCAGCTGTTGAGCAGATGTAAAGGGACAGCACGAAAACATTGCTGCTCAGCTGTTTCGATCCGATGTATCTTAGTCTGGACTTAACCATGGGCCTCTACCTTCCTCTCCTCTCCCCCTCTCCCTCTTTCCCCTCTCCCCCTCCTCTCCTCTCCCCCTCTCACCCTCTCCCTCTCTCCCCCTCTCCTCTCCCCTCTCCCTCTCTCCCCCTCTCCCCTCCATAACATCAACCACGTCACCCCCAACCTCCACCACCCACCCCGACCCACCCCAATGCCCACCAACCCTACCTCACCCCACCCCGACCCACCCCGACCCACCCCGACCCACCCCAACCCACCCCAATGCCCACCAACCCTACCTCACCCCACCCTAACCAAGTTCGTGTGAATTTCATCCTGAAGTAATTTCAGATAAAGACACAGTTGCTGAGAGTGAAAATGGCATTAGAAAGAATGGAGAGTTGAAAAGATTCCTGTTGCTGAAATTTTTATTTCTTTTCTTTAAATTATTATTTTTTCTTTTCTTTAAATTATATTTTTTTTCTTTTCTTTAAATTATATTTTTTTTCTTTTCTTTTTAAATATTTTTTTCTTGTCTTTAAATTATTTTGTTCGTTTATTAAAATTTTTATTTTTTATTTTCTTTATTATTATTATTATTATTATTACTATTATTACTATTATTATTATTATTATTATTATTATTATTATTATAATTATTATAATCATTATCATTGTTATCATCATTATCATTATCATTATTATTATTATTATTATTATTATTATTATTATTATTAATCATTATTATTTTTATTATTATTAATATTATTGTTATATAATAATAATAATCATTATTATTATCATTATTATTATTATTATTATCATTACAATTATTAAGAGAGAAAAAAAGGGAGAAGAGGGGAAAAAAGAGAAGACGAAATAAAGAGGAAAGGCAAGAATAGAAGAAAAAAATGAAGACGAAAGAAAAGGTGAATGAAGGATGAAAATAAGAAACAGAGTAAAAGCAGGAAAATATAGGGAAGAAATAGGAATGAAAGGAACAAAAGATAAAGAAAAGGAGTAGAACAGAAGATAAAAAAGGATTAAAGAAATTGAGAGGAACAGAAGATAAAGAAAGGGAGAATGAAAAATGAGAGGAGACGAAGAGAAAGGATAGCGGAAGGAAAGAGAAAGTGAGAAGGGTGATAAGAGGAGAGATAAGAATAGAAGAGAAAGGAAAGAGAAGAAAAAAATGGATGTTAAAAAAGAGAAAAAAGAAAGAGAGAAGAGAAAGGAAGGCGAGAGAGAGGAGGGAATGGAGAAAATAAAGGAGGAGCTGAAGAAAGGAGAAAGGGAGAAAGAGAAGAGAAAGAGGAACAGAGGAAAAAAGGAAGAGAGCGAAAAATGAGAATATGAGAAGAGAAAGAAGGGTGAGCGAGAGAGGAAGAGAGAAAAGAAGAGGAATTGGAGAAAGAAGGAAGAGAGAGAATAGGAAAAGGAGAATAAGAGAAGAGGAAGGAGGGCGAGGGAGAGGAAAGGAAGAGAAAGGGAGAAACGAGAAATAAACGAGAATAAGAGAGAGGAAGGCGAGATAGAAAGGAAGGGAGGAGAAGGAGGAAGGGAGGAGGATATAAGGGAGAAAAGAGGAAAAAGGAGAATAAGAGAGAGGAGGGCGAAAGAGAAAGGAAGGGAGGAGGAAGAAAGGGAGAAAGTAGAAATAAAAGAAAATAAGAGAGAGGAAGGCGAGAGAGAAAGGAAAGGAAGAGGAAGAGAGGGAGAAAAGAGAAATAAATGAGAATATGAGACGAAAGAGGAAGGAGAGAGAGAAGAATGGAGGGAGGGAGGAAGGGAAGAGGAAGGAAGGGAGAATAAGAGGAGGAGGAGTCAAGAGGGAAGGGAAGGGAGGAGGAAGAGAAAAGGAAGAGGAAGGAAGGAAGACTAAGAGAGAGGAAGGCGAGGGAGAGAGGAAGGGAGGAGGAAGAGGAAGGGAGAAAAAAGAGAGGAAGGCGAGGGAGAGAGGAAGGGAGGAGGAAGAGAAAGGGAAGAGGATGAAAGGGACACTAAGAGAGAGGAGGGCGAGGGAGAGAGGAAGGGAGGAGGAAGGCGAGGGAGAGAGGAAGGGAGGAGGAAGGCGAGGGAGAGAGGAAGGGAGGAGGAAGGCCCTGTCAACGGAGCTTAAAGTTGCATCGGCAGAGTACAGACTCGAAGACTCGGGTACGCGCTGTCAGTCTTGTCCTCGATGCAAGCACTTTCCTCCCTTTGTCTGGCTTCAAGTAACACTCTCTCGTGCTTTCTGAGTCCCCATCCTCCCCCTCCTCCCCATCCCCCTTTCCCCGTTCCCCCTCTCCTTTGCTTTCTGAATCTTCTGTCTTCTTCTCTTAGGATATTTTTTTGGATACCCCCTCCCCTCTCTCCCCTATCTTTTGCTTTTTGGGTCCCCCTCCTTCCACCTCCCCTTCTCTTTTTTGCTTTCTGGATCCCCCCTCCCCTTCCCCCTCTCCCTCTCCCGTATCTTTTGCTTTTTGGGTCCCCCTCCCCTCCCCCTCCCCTCTCTTTTTTGCTTTCTGGATCCCCCTCCCCTTCCCCCTCTCCCTCTCCCGTATCTTTTGTTTTTGTCCCCCTCCCCTCCCCCTCCCCTCTTTTTTGCTTTCTGGATCCCCCCTCCCTTCCCCCTCTCCCTCTCCCGTATCTTTTGCTTTTTGGGTCCCCCTCCCCCTCCCCCTCCCCTCTCTTTTTGCTTTCTGGATCCCCCTCCCCTTCCCCTCTCCCTCTCCCGTATCTTTGGCTTTTTGGGTCCCCCTCCCCTCCCCCTCCCCTCTCTTTTTGCTTTCTGGATCCCCCTCCCCTTCCCCTCTCCCTCTCCGTATCTTTTGCTTTTTGTCCCCCTCCCCCTCCCCCTCCCCTCTTTTGCTTTCTGGATCCCCCTCCCCTTCCCCTCTCCCTCTCCCGTATCTTTTGCTTTTTGGGTCCCCTCCCCTCCTCCCCCTCCCCCTCTCTTTTTTGCTTTCTGGATCCCCCTCCCTTCCCCCTCTCCCCTCTCCCGTATCTTTGGCTTTTTGGGTCCCCCTCCCCCTCCCCCTCCCCTCTCTTTTTTGCTTTCTGGATCCCCCCTCCCTTCCCCTCTCCCTCTCCCGTATCTTTGGCTTTTGGGTCCCCTCCCTCTCCCCCTTCCCCCTCCCTTTTGCTTTCTCTCATTCCGTCCTTTTTTAAATTATTATTTTTGTGCTCTCTCTATCTCTGCCTATTTTCTAGGTTTCTGTGTCTGGCTGTCTGTCTGTCTGTCTATCTTTTTCTATTTGTCTCTGTCTCTCTCTATATCTGTCTGTCTGTCTGTGTGTGTGTCTGTCTCTCTCTCTCTCTCTCACTCTCTCTCCTTCCCTCCTATCCCTCCCTCTCGTCTCTCCCCCTTCTATCTAAATTCCTCCTCATCCCTCTTTCTATTTTAAGTCCCTTTCCCTTTAAATAGTCCCTAAATAGAACTAGCAACATTCTCTGCAACAGCGAATCAGCCAATCAAGCTGACAATGTTGCACACCTGATAGATACACCTGTTCAATATCAAGACAAGTGCAATAGACTTCAACCCACTTAAGGGAAATAATCTCAGTGCTACAGGTCGGGAGAAGATAGTGTTATAGCGTCGTGGTTATCTTGTTCTTGGCGGAAGGGATGTTATTGTGTGCTGGTGAACGGTTGTGTTATGTTGTTCTTGGTTAAATCGGTGTTGTTTTTATTTTTGTTCTTTCTTTGTTTTTTTTTGTTTTCATTATTCTGTTATTCTGTTCTGCGTTATTGTAGTTTAATTTTCCTTTCTTCACTATCTTTCACGTGTGTTATTTTGTTCTTCGTTCAAGTGATGTTATTTCGTTCCGTTGACAATGTTATTTTGGTCTAGTTTCCGCTGGTTACGTTGTTCTTCTAAATGATACGGAGTTATTTTGCTCTTTGTAACATACGTTCTCTCGTTTTTTTTTGCTTAATCACAAACCAAACACAAACGATCAAGTCAAGCACAAGCAAACAACCAAACCAAACACAAGCAGCCAAATAAAACAAACAAAAACAAACAAATAACCAAACAAAAACAAACACAAACACACAAACAACCAAACAAAAACAAACAAATAACCAAACAAAAACAAACACAAACAACCAAACACAAACACACAAACAACCAAACAAAAACCAACCCAACCCAACAAAAACAAACAAACAACCAAACAAAAACAAACACACACAAACAAACAAACCTAAACAACCAAACACAAACAACCAAACAAAACCAAAACAAACAACCAAACAAAAACAAACAACAACAAAACACCCCAAACACAAACACTCAAACAAACAGACAAAAAAAGAATCCCCCAAAACATTATTACCAGCACGTAAGAGATCAAAAAAGTTATAAGAAAGTTGTCCCACTGTTACCAAGTTAAGGTAAAAACCCTCGTGTTTCCCCTTTGCCAGAACGAAGAGAGAAGCAGAAACGAAGGTAATTAGGAAAGAAAAAAAATAGAGAAAAAATAGGACAACGATTGGAAGAGGAAGAAAAAAAAGAAAAAAAAGAAAAATAAGGGGGGGAGAGGGAAAGGCAGAAAAAAATATAGAGAAAATAGGGCAATAGTTGGAAGGGAAAAAAAAGAAAGAAAGAAAAAAAGGGGGAAGGGGGAGGGAAAGGGAGAAGAAAAATATTGAGAAAATAGGACAACGATCGGAAGAGGGAAGATGAAAAAAAGGAAAAAAAAAAGGGGGAGGGAAAGTTCGCAGAAAAAAAACATATAGAAAATAGGACAACGATTGGAAAGAGGAAGAAAAAAAGAAAAGAAAAAAGGGGGAGGGAGAGAAAATAGGACAATAGTTGGAAGGGGAAAAAAAGAAGGGAGGGGGAGGGAAAGGCAGAAAAAATATTGAGAAAATAGGACAACGATCGGAAGAGGAAGATGAAAAAAATGAAAAAAAAGGGGGGAGGGAAAAAAGCCAGAAAAAACATAGAGAAATTAGGGACAACGGTTGGAAGAGGAAGAAAAAAGCAAAGAAAGAAAGGGAGGAGGGAGGAGGGGAAAAAGCAGAAAAAATATATAGAAAATAGGACAACGATTGGAAGAGGAAGATTAAAAACAAGAAAAAAAAGGGGGGGGGGGGAGGAGGGAAAGGCCCCCCCAAAAAAAAAAAAAATTGAGAGAAACTAGGGACAACGATTAGAAGTAGAAGAAAAAGAAGAAAAAAAAAGAAAGAAAAGGGGGGGGAGGGAAAGGCAGAAAAAAATATTGAGAAAATAGGACAACGATTGGAAGAGGAAGAAAAAAAAGGAAAAAAAGGGGGGGGAGGAAAGGCAATGTAAAAAATATATAGAAAATAGGACAACGATTGAAGAAGAAGAAGAAAAAAGAGAGAAAGAAAAAAAGGGGGAGGGGGAGGGAAAGGCAGAAAAAAAAATAGAGAGAAAATAGGACAATAATTGGAAGGGGAAGAAAGAAAGAAAGAAAAGAAAGAAAAAAAGGGGGAGGGGGGAGGGAAAGGCAGAAAAAAAATATAGAGAAACTAGGACAACGATTGGAAGAGGAAGAAAAGGAAAAAAAGAAAAAAAGGGGGGGGAGGAGGCAGAAAAAGATATAGAAGAAAATAGGACAACGATTGGAAGAGGAAAAAGAAAAGAAAAAGAAAAGGAGGGGGAAGGCAGAAAAAAATATAGAGAAAACTAGGACAACGATTTGGAAGAAGAAAAAAAAAAGAAAAAAAGAAAAAAAGGGGGGGGGGAGGGAAAAGGCAGAAAAAAAAAAAAATATAGAGAAACTTAGGACAACGATTGAGAGAGAGAGAGAGAAAAAAATAAAATAAAAATAAAAAATAAAAAGGGGGGAGGCTAAGAAAAGAAATATAGAGAAAATAGGACAACGATTGGAAGAGGAGGAAGAAAAAAAAAGAAAAAAAAAAAGAAAAAAGAGAGGGTGGGGGAGGGAAAGGCAGAAAAAAAATATGGAGAAAATAGGACAACGATTGGAAAAGGAATATAAAAAAAGAAAAAAAAGAAGTGGGGAGGAATGGGAAGGGAAGAGAATGAGGGGGGAAGAGATAGATAATGATGATGGTTTTGGTGATAATGATAAGGGTGATGATGATGATGGTAGTGATGGTGATGATAACAGCTATATTTGTAGTGATGATAATGCTAATGTTAATGATAGCAATGGTATATTATGGTTGTAATAATAACCATGATAGTGATGATAAGAATGGTGATAAGTGATAATGATGAGAATAACAACATAACAACGATAAAAAAGATGATAATCAAAACAACATAATGATAATGGTAATAATAATGAAAATAATGATAATGATAATGATAATTATGATAATGATTATAACGGTAATATGATGCTAATTATAATAAAAATCATAATAAGAAGGGTAATGATAACAATGACAATCATAAGAATGACGATAGGAATGATAATGACAACAATAAATATGATAATAATGATGGTAATAACAAAAATAACGAAAGATGATAATGATACCACTACTACTACTAATGATAAGGATAACAATAATGATAATGATGACAATAATGATAATGATAACAATAATAATAATGATAATGAAAATAATCATGATAACAATAATAGTGACAACAGTAATAACAACAATACTGATAATAATGATAATGTGCGTGCGTGTTTATGTACGAACGTAAACAGACACACACTCTCTTAAAGCGGACACTCAAACACACAGTCATACCCGAGTAAACAGACCGGGGACGAGGCGGACGTGGTGTGGATGCAAGACGACGGATGTGGATACTGAAAATAGATAACCATCGAAGCGGATGCGATGCGGAGCGGATAAGAGGGCGAAGGAGGAGGAGGAGGAGGAGGAGGAGGAGGAGGAGGAGGAGGAGGAGGAGGAGGAGGAGGAGGGAAGAGGAGGAGGGAGGAGGGAGGGAGGGAGGGAGGGAGGAGGGAGGAGGTGGAGGAGGAGGGAGGAGGAGGCAGGAGGAGGAGGAGGGAGAGAGGAGGAGGAGGAGGAGGAGGGGGAGGAGGAAGAGGAGAAGAAGAAGAAGAAGAAGAAGAAGAAGAAGAAGAAGACACTGGAGAAGAAGAGTAAGAAGAGGAAAAGAAGAGGAAGAAGAGGAAAAGAAGAAGAAGAGGAAAAGAAGAGGAAGAAGAAGAAGAAGAGGAAGAAGAAGAAGAAGAAGAAGACACTGGAGAAGAAGAGGAAGAAGAAGAAGAAGAAAAGAAAGAAGAAGAAGAGAAGGAGACACTTTGGAAGAAGAAGAAGAAGAAGAAGAAGAAGGCTGGATATTAATGGAGAAGAAGAGGAAGAAGAAGAAGGAGACACTGGAGAAGAAGAGGAAGGAGAAGAAGAAGAAGGAGACAATGGAGAAGAAGAGGAAGAAGAAGAAGAAGGAGGAGAAGAAAAGGAAGACTCAGAATGTAGAAGACGAAGTAAATGAAGCAAAACAGGGAGAAGAAGAAAGAAAAGAAAAAGAAGAGGAAAATAAAGATGATTAAAAAAATAAATAAAATAAAAGTAAAATACAAAATAAAAAGAAGTAGAGATGAAGTAGAAGAAGACGAAGATGATGTAGAAGACGAAGATGATGTAGAAGACGAAGAGAAGAAGTAGAAGAAAAAGATGATGACGTAGAAGAAGAAAATGAAGAAAGAGAAGAAGAAAGAGGGAAGAAAAGCAATCGCCAACTGAAGGAAAAGAACGGCAAACACAAGACTCACAAACCATTTCCATCGAAAACAAAGGAATAAATATGAGAGTGAGTCAAGACAACCGAATGCAAAGGATATGAATCACAGTGCAACATTCCCGGAATAAAACATGCAAAGGCGATAAGAAGAAGAGTTAAAAGCGTCAAGTTGAGGGTTGAAAATACTGATAAAACTCTTCTACGAATATTCTCCCTACCAAAAAAGAAGAAAAAGAAAGAAGAAGAAGAAGAAGAAGAAGAAGAAGAAGAAGAAGAAGAAGAAGAAGAAGAAGAAAAAATATATATCTATATATCTATCTATCTATCTATCTATCTATCTATCTATCTATCTATCTATCTATCTATCTATCTATCTATATATATATATATATATATATATATATATATATATATATATATATATATATATATATATTCCCACCAAAAGAGAAAAAAGAAAAGAAAAAAAAAAGTTACTCGGGAGCCATGAAGATGAGACGTCATCTGAGATATAAAGACAAAGAGATTTAAAAGTCTTAAATGTTAATGAAGTGACTTATCCTTGTGAGTTTTAAAGTAGTAGTGTACGGTTGTAGGAGGTAGGATTGCGGTGTAGTTAGTCCAGGATACAGTTAGGATTAGGAAGAAAATGAAGTGTTTGGATGAATATATAATGAAACAACTTGATCACCCAGTTTGATTTTAATTCCTATTTCATTTATTTATTATGATTTTCTCTTACATTGCAAAATTTCATCGGATATATATTTTCTTTGAACTAATGGAAATGTGATAGAAAGTAAAAGTGGATTATTAATCAACAGATTCTTTAAGAATATTCTGAAATAACATACCATCAAAACATAATTCATATTCTTGACAATTCTTCAACAAGTATTTAGAAATTATTTTTAACTACATAAGCTATGACTTATGATCATATAAATGTAACATACAAATAGGATAATAAAATGAAAAGCATTAATCCAGACAGACATGCTACTCAGAACTTTATTCCTTGGTGAAATGATTAAGCAAACATCAAGGCGAATATTTAACCCAAGACGGACAAAAAATTAATCCTGAACTCCATTGAGAATTCACAGGCTTTGTCGCTGCCTAACACGCGTCCTCTCAACCAATATATTTTTTTTTGATAATGTGATTTTAATAAGAATGATAATAATAATAAAACACGAAACCTTATCTCAATCCTTGAATGACATTTATTAATAGTATAAATAGTATATATTGGAGAGAGAGAGAGAGAGAGAGAGGGAGGGAGAGAGAGAGAGAGAGAGAGAGAGAGAGAGAGAGAGAGAGAGAGAGAGAGAGAATGAGAGAGAGAGAGAGAGAGAGAGAGAGAGAGAGAGAGAGAGAGAGAGAGAGAGAGGACCAGGGTAGATAGAAGGGGGAGAGAGTGAGAGAGGAGGGATAGGAGGGAAGGAGAGAGAGAGAGAGAGAGAGAGAGAGAGAGAGAGAGAGAGGAGAGAGAGAGAGAGAGAGAGAGAGAGAGAGGAGAGAGAGAAAGAGAGAGAGAGAGAGAGAGAAAGAGAGAGAGAGAGAGAGAATGAGAGAGAGATAGATAGATAGACAGACAGATAGATAGATAGATAGATAGATAGATAGATAGATAGATAGATAGATAGATAGATAGATAGATAGAGAGAGAGAGAGAGAGAGAGAGAGAGGACGGAGGGGCCGGCCGTTTGAGATCTATTGACACGGCTCTACAGTGAGAGCTCTATACGATCAAGCGAACACAGAAGTGACTGCGCTCTCGAGTGGGTCAGAACGTGCCAGACGGATCCAACAGTTGCGAAATTTTCCGCTCTTTCTTTCTGGGAAAAGGTAAGTGGGCGAAGGGAGAGATGGATAAAGTGTGGGTAGAAGGAGGGAGGGAGGGAGGGAGGCAGGGAGGGAGGGAGGGAGGGGAGGGAGGGAGGGAGGGTAGAAGAAGAGAGGGAGGGAGGAGGAGGGAGGCAGGGAGAGGGGAGGTAGGGAGGGTGGGTGGGTGGGTGGGTGGGAGGGAGGGAGGGAGGGGGAGAGAGGGAGGGGAGGGAGGGTGGGAGAGAGAAAGAAGGGGTGGAGAGGGAGAGAAATGGATTTTTTTGGGATTAAATTGAAGCAGAATTAGGGAGGTGGAGAAAAGAGAGAATGAGAGGGAACGAGAGAGAGAGAGAGAGAGAGAGAGAGAGAGAGAGAGAGAGAGAGAGAGAGAGAGAGAGAGCAGGGAGAGAGAGAGAGAGAGAGAGGGAGGAGAGAAGAGAAGAGAAAGAGAGCGAGAGCGAGAGAGAGAGAGTATATAAAGAAAGAAAGAAAGAAAAAAAAATGACAAAAAACTAAAAATTAACTTATATTAGGCTAAGAACATTAGAATGAACACAACAAATGCAATATACGTCACAAGATTATGATTTGTGCAAAAAACTCGTAAGAACAATGCAAAGTTGATATCAATAGGAGGATGGAATGTCACAGAAGTTATCCAATTAACATAAGTTAGCAAAGACATCGCGTATAATACCATGAATACACCTCAGGAGAGATTATATATTCATGATATCAATGCAGTATGGCATTATTCCATCTTTCACTGAATTGGATACACATCAGGATATCTGATTTGGGATTTGAACTGCTCTTTCTATAAATATCGAGTGCCCACGGGGAGTGTGTGTCAAACTTCGCTATCCTTACTCATGTATGAGTAGATAGGTAATGTCTATGGATGCTAAATAGCTCCTAGTTGCACACTCCTTTTAGTGGGTCGTGTATCAGTGGTTAGAGTGACCGTCTCGCTAGTTCCTTGCAA